>NC_088402.1:80423246-80723246 GCF_034236695.1 Oncorhynchus nerka
AAATTGTCTAGCCTGGTAAAATAAGAGCGGGGCAGGCCTTTTATTTTGAATCTCTGTAGACCAGGGGAATGGGGACACATCACAGGCCCAGATGTCTCTGCCCTAGCCGGGTCTCGCACATGTCTGTGCTATCGTGCCATTGGTGTGACAATGACCATAGGAAGACAGCACAAACAGATCTGGGAACAGGCTATCTCTGTGCCACTGTGGAATAGCCCTGTAGCAGCATGGTTTAACATTGTTCAGTCATCCAACCTGGGGTTTGTCTTTGGAAGTGGCCAAACCTACCATGGGACTCACGAAAAAAGTCATTTTAAGTCACAGAACCCTGGGACAGCTAACTATAGGTGGTTTGGATGGGGACAGTCTATCATTAAGCAATAAGGCCACGACAGGGTGGGATGGGATAGGCCAACTGGGTGTGGGGATATGGCCAATATCCCACAGCTAAGGGCTGCTCTTAGGCACGACAGGGTGGGATGGGATAGGCCACCTACAGGGGGGTGGGATGGGACATGCTAACTACAGGAGGGTAGGATGGGACAGGCTAACTTTAGGTGGTTGGGATGGGACAGGCTAACTACAGGAGGGTAGGATGGGACAGGCTAACTATAGGTGGTTTGGATGGGACAGGCTAACTACTGGGATGGGGGTGGAATGGGACAGGCAAACTATACCGGGGGGTGGTTGTCTGGGACAGGCTGCTAACTACAAGGGGGGTGGAATGGAACAGGCAAACTACTGGGGGTGGAATGGAACAGGCTAGCTACTGGGGGTGGAATGGAACAGGCAAACTATAGGGGGTGGAATGGAACAGGCAAACTACTGGGGGGTGGAATGGAACAGGCAAACTATAGGGGGGTGGAATGGAACAGGCAAACTATAGGGGGTTGGAATGGAACAGGCAAACTACAAGGGGGGGGGTGGAATGGAACAGGCTATGGGGGGTGGAATGGAACAGGCAACTATAGCTACTACTGGGGGTGGAATGGAACAGGGGGGTGGAATGGAACAGGCAAACTATGGGGGGTGGAATGGGACAGGCAAACTATAGGGGGTGGAATGGAACAGGCAAACTATAGGGGGTGGAATGGAACAGGCAAACTACTGGGGGTGGAATGGAACAGGCAAACTACTAGGGGGGGTGGAATGGAACAGGCAAACTATAGGGGGTGGAATGGAACAGGCAAACTATAGGGGGTGGAATGGAACAGGCTAGCTACTGGGGGTGGAATGGAACAGGCAAACTATAGGGGGGTGGAATGGAACAGGCAAACTATAGGGGGTGGAATGGAACAGGCAAACTACTGGAACAGGGGGGTGGAATGGAACAGGCAAACTAACTATAGGGGGGGTGGAATGGAACAGGCAAACTACTGGGGGTGGAATGGAACAGGCAAACTATGGAACAGGGGGGGGTGGAATGGAACAGGCAAACTACTGGGGGGTGGAATGGGACAGGCTACCTACTGGGGGGTGGAATGGAACAGGCAAACTATAGGGGGGTGGAATGGAACAGGCAAACTACTGGGGGGTGGAATGGGACAGGCTAGCTACAGGGGGGTGGATGGGACAGGCTAGGTCTCTCTGTGGAACTGCCCCTCCACACTCCCTTCCCAACCGCCTTCTCACAGATAGACTCTCATGGTCAGAGACTAGCCCTTGCTCGGGTAGTCAGCTGGAAGAAACCAAGAGGGTCGAACCACAGCCTCCAAAATAACACTATTAGCATTTAATTCAAACCCAGCTATTTTTCCTCATTCTGCTGTCAATCTTCTCAGCCAGCCATTCAGCCAGTGAGTCTGGCAGCCAGTCAGTCAGCTAGCTATTCAGCCAGTCAGCCAGAGAGTCAGGCAGTCAGTCAGTGCTCAGACAGAGCGAGTGTTACCCTTTCTTTCTACACTACCATACCGATTCCAACTGTATTTTGCTGGGCTGTCTCTGATTAACCTTGTCATTTTAAGCACCGTTCCAGCAACTATGGTGGATACATAACCTGCACCGCCTGGCTTGGCTTGGTTCGGCTTGGCTCAACTCAGTTGTGTGAAAAGGGTATATGAATGAGGCAGGGTTGTTAGTCAGGGTTGGGGCATGTCAGGTCACCAAGCAGGCTGTGGGTTGGTGGAGAGGGTTAATCTCTTTCTCTCCCACTGGGTGGGCTGGGCTAATGGGCTGTGTTTGGGTCAGTTCAGCGCCAATATTTTTTCTGTCTGTCTCGCTGTCTCTCTCCTTCTCTCCCTCTCCTCTCCCCTCCCCTCTTTCTCTCAAAGTATGTCACTCCATTCAAGTGGTGGACAACCCTCTAGACTAGCCAATGTAACACCATGACAGGAACTCCTAAATTACAATGCGGCTCTTGTTTAGTCTCCTCTCTCTCTCTCTCTCTCGCTCTCTCTGTCTCTCTTGCTAACACTCTCTCTCTCTCTCTCTCTCTCTGTCTCTCACTCTAATTCTCTCTCGCTCTCTCTCTCTCTCTGTCTCTAACTCGCTCTCTCTCTCTCTCTCTCTCTCTCTCTGTCTCTCTCTCTCACTTTAATTCTCTCTCACTAACTCTCTCTCTCTCACTTTAATTCTCTCTCACTCTCTCTCTAACTCTCTCTCTCTCACTCTCTCTCTAACTCTCTCTCTCTCACTTTAATTCTCTCTCACTCTCTCTCTGTCTGTCTCTAACTCTCTCTCTCTCTCTCTCTCTCTGTCTCTCTCTAACTCTCTCTGTCTCTCTCTAACTCTCTCTCTCTCTCTCTCTCTCTCTCTCTCTCTCTCTCTCTCTCTCTCTCTCTTTCTCTCAATTCAATTCAAGGGGCTTCATTGGCATGGGAAACGTGTTAACATTGCCAAAACAAGTGAGGTAGAAAATACACAAAAGTGAAATAAACAAGAAAAATAAACAGTAAACATTACAGATACAGAAGTTTTAAAACAATAAAGACATTACAAATGTCATATTACGTATATATACAGTCTTGTAACGATGTACAAATGGTTAAGGGTACACAAGGGAAAATAAATAAGCATAAATATGGGTTGTATTTACAATGGTGTTTGTTCTTCACTGGTTGCCCTTTTCTTGTAGCAACAGGTCACAAATCTTGCTGCTGTGATTGCCATTGTGGTATTTCACCCAGTAGATATGGGAGTTTATCAAAATTGGGTTTGTTTTCAAATTATTTGTGGATCTGTGTAATCTGAGGGAAATATGTATCTCTAATATGGTCATACGTTGGACAGGGGGTTAGGAAGTGCAGCTCAGTTTCCACCTCATTTTGTGGGCAGTGTGCACAAAGCCTGTCTTCTCTTGAGAGCCATGTCTGCCTACGGCGGCCTTTCTCAATAGCAAGGCTATGCTCACTGAGTCTGTACATAGTCAACGCTTTCCTTAAGTTTGGGTCAGTCACAGTGGTCAGGTATTGTGCCACTGTGTTCTCTCTGTTTAGGGCCAAATAACATTTTTGCTCTGTTTGCTCTGTTTTTTTGTTAATTCTTTCCAATGTGTCAAGTAATTATCTTTTTGTTTTCTCATGATTTGGTTGGGTCAAATTGTGTTGCTAATTGTGTTGCCTTCTCTTTCGAACTCTCTTGCTCTCCTCTCAATTCTATTCAATTCAATTTAAGGGCTTTATTGGCATGAGAAACATATGTTAACATTGCCAAAGCAAGTGAAGTAGATAATAAACATTACACTCACAAAAGTTCCAAAATAATGAAAACATCTCTCTGCCTGTATCACCCACATACTAACAGTGCCTTGAGAAAGTATTCACCACCCTTGGCATTTTGCCTATTTTGTTGCCTTACAACATGGAATTAAAATATATTTTGAGGGGCTTGTATCATTTCATTTACACAACATGCCTACCACTTTGAAGATGCAAAATATTTTTATTGTGAAACAAACTAGAAAAATACATTTAAAAAACAGAACACTTGAGCATGCATAACTATTCACCCCCCAAAGTCAATACTTTGTAGAGCCACCTTTTGCAGCACATATAAGCTTGGCACATCTAGCCACTGGGATTTTTGCCCATTCTTCAAGGCAAAACTGATCCAGCTCCTTCAAGTTGGATGGATTCCGCTGGTGTACAGCAATCTTTAAGTCATACCACAGATTCTCAATTGGATTGAGGTCTGGGCTTTGACTAGGCCATTCCAAGACATTTAAATGTTTCCCCTTAAACCACTTGAGTGTTGCTTTAGCAGTGTGCTTAGTGTCAATGTTCTGATGGAAGGTGAACCTCCGTCCCAGTCTCAAATCTCTGGAAATATTTAGCGACATCCATGATTCCTTAAATTCTGACCAGTTTCCCTGCCGATGAAAAACATCCCCACAGCATGATGCTGCCACCACCATGCTTCACTGGTGTTCTCGGGGTGATGAGAGTTGTTGGGTTTGTGCCAGACATAGCATTTTCCTTGATCGCCAAAAGGTACATTTTAGTCTCATCTGACCAGAGTACCATCTTCCATATGTTTGGGGAGTCCCCCACATGCCTTTTGGCAAACAGGAAACGTGTTTGCTTATTTTTTTATTTAAGTTATGGCTTTTTTCTGGCCACTCCTCCGTAAAGCCCAGCTCTGTGGAGTGTACGGCTTAAAGTGGTCCTATAGACAGATACTCCAATCTCCGCTGTGGATCTTTGCAGATCCTTCAGGGTTATCTTTGGTCTCTTTGTTGCCTCTCTGATTAATGTCCTCCTTGCCTGGTCCGTGATTTTTGGTGGGCGGCCCTCTCTTGGCAGGTTTGTTGTGGTGCCATATTCTTTCAATTTTTTAATAATGGATTTAATGGTGCTCCGTGGGATGTTCAAAGTTTCTTATATTTTTTTATAACCCAACCCTGATCTGTACTTCTCCACAACTTTGTCCCTGACCTGTTTGGAGAGCTCCTTGGTCTTCATGGTGCCGCTTGCTTGGTGGTGCCCCTTGCTTAGTGGTATTGCAGACTCTGGGGCCTTTCAGAACAGGTGTATATATACCCTGAGATCATGTGACACTTAGATTGCACACATGTGGACTTTATTTAATTAATTATGTGACTTCTGAAGGTAATTGGTTGCACCAGATCTTATTTAGGGGCTTCATAGCAAAGGGAGTGCATACATATGGATGGCCCCTTATTTAGGGGCTTCATAGCAAAGGGAGTGCATACATATGGATGGCCCCTTATTTAGGGGCTTCATAGCAAAGGGAGTGCATACATATGGATGGCCCCTTATTTAGGGGCTTCATAGCAAAGGGAGTGCATACATATGGACACACCACTTTTCAGGTTTAAAAAATAAATAAAAATTGAAACAAGTAATTAAAAAAAAATCTTTCCCTTCACCAATTTTGAATATTTTGTGTCTGTCCATTACATGAAATCCAAATAAAAATCTATTTCAATTACAGGTTGTAGTGCAACAAAATAGGAAAATGCCAAAGGGGGTGAATACTTTTGCAAGGAACTGTAACCTCTTTTCTGTATCCCACCAGATGTGGAGCAGATGGCTATTGACTGGCTGACAGGAAACTTCTACTTTGAGGACAACGTGGACGATCGTATATTTGTGTGCAATGTCGACGGCCAGACGTGTGTCACTCTGCTGGATCAGGAGCTCTACAACCCTAAAGGCATCGCCCTGGACCCCCTCATGGGGTGAGCACTACCGCGATAACAACCCCAGAGACCCCTAAGAAGTGCCCTGAGATGCTTTCTTGTGTACTTCCCCTTGGTCCTTCTGGTCAGTTGACTGCCCACCCAGCTCTTAGTCAGTCAGGTGACTGCCCACCCAGCCCTTAGTCAGTCAGGTGACTGCCCACCCAGCTCTTAGTCAGTCAGGTGACTGCCCACCCAGCCCTTAGTCAGTCAGGTGACTGCCCACCCAGCTCTTAGTCAGTCAGGTGACTGCCCACCCAGCCCTTAGTCAGTCAGGTGACTGCCCACCCAGCTCTTAGTCAGTCAGGTGACTGCCCACCCAGCCCTTAGTCAGTCAGGTGACTGCCCACCCAGCCCTTAGTCAGTCAGGTGACTGCCCACCCAGCCCTTAGTCAGTCAGGTGACTTCCCACCCAGCTCTTAGTCAGTCAGGTGACTGCCCACCCAGCCCTTAGTCAGTCAGGTGACTGCCCACCCAGCCCTTAGTCAGTCAGGTGACTTCCCACCCAGCTCTTAGTCAGTCAGGTGACTGCCCACCCAGCCCTTAGTCAGTCAGGTGACTGCCCACCCAGCCCTTAGTCAGTCAGGTGACTGCTCACCCAGCCCTTAGTCAGTCAGGTGACTGCCCACCCAGCTCCTAGTCAGTCAGGTGACTGCCCACCCAGCCCTTAGTTAGTCAGGTGACTGCCCACCCAGCTCTTAGTCAGTCAGGTGACTGCTCACCCAGCCCTTAGTCAGTCAGGTGACTGCCCACCCAGCCCTTAGTTAGTCAGGTGACTGCCCACCCAGCCCTTAGTCAGTCAGAACACTTCCTCCTCTAAGACATACACACACATGCAACATGCATGATCACTTACCCTTGTTGATGCTGGCATGTCAAAATGGTTTGGTGCATCTTGAATGTGAGGGGTCAAATATAAATTGAAGAAGTACATTATAATGCGGTCAGTCCTCCCTTTCCTCAATTTAATATCCCCACACACTCCTCTACCTCCCTTCGCTCCTCTACCTCCCTTTCCTCTACCTCCCTTTGCTCTACCTCCCTTCGCTCCTCTACCTCCCTTTGCTCTACCTCCCTCCTCTACCTCCCTTTGCTCTACCTCCCTTCGCTCCTCTACCTCCCTTTGCTCTACCTCCCTTCGCTCCTCTACCTCCCTTTGCTCCTCTACCTCCCTTTGCTCTACCTCCCTTTGCTCCTCTACCTCCCTTTCCTCTACCTCCCTTTGCTCTACCTCCCTTCGCTCCTCTACCTCCCTTCGCTCCTCTACCTCCCTTTGCTCTACCTCCCTTCGCTCCTCTACCTCCCTTTGCTCTACCTCCCTTCGCTCCTCTACCTCCCTTTGCTCTACCTCCCTTTGCTCCTCTACCTCCCTTTGCTCTACCTCCCTTTGCTCCTCTACCTCCCTTTGCTCTACCTCCCTTTGCTCTACCTCCCTTCGCTCCTCTACCTCCCTTCGCTCCTCTACCTCCCTTTGCTCTACCTCCCTTTGCTCCTCTACCTCCCTTTCCTCTACCTCCCTTTCCTCTACCTCCCTTTGCTCCTCTACCTCCTTTTGCTCTACCTCCCTTTGCTCCTCTACCTCCCTTTGCTCCTCTACCTCCCTTTGCTCCTCTACCTCCCTTTGCTCTACCTCCCTTCGCTCCTCTACCTCCCTTTCCTCCTCTACCTCCCTTTGCTCCTCTACCTCCCTTTGCTCCTCTACCTCCATTTGCTCCTCTACCTCCCTTTGCTCCTCTACCTCCCTTTGCTCCTCTACCTCCCTTTGCTCCCGCTCCCTTTGCTCCTCTACCTCCCTTTGCTCCTCTACCTCCATTTGCTCCTCTACCTCCCTTTGCTCCTCTACCTCCCTTTGCTCCTCTACCTCCCTTTGCTCCTCTACCTCCCTTTGCTCTACCTCCCTTTGCTCCTCTACCTCCCTTTGCTCCTCTACCTCCCTTTGCTCCTCTACCTCCCTTCGCTCCTCTACCTCCCTTTCCTCTACCTCCCTTTGCTCTACCTCCCTTCGCTCCTCTACCTCCCTTTCCTCTACCTCCCTTTGCTCCTCTACCTCCCTTTGCTCCTCTACCTCCCTTTGCTCTACCTCCCTTTGCTCCTCTACCTCCCATTGCTCCTCTACCTCCCTTTGCTCCTCTACCTCCCTTTGCTCTACCTCCCTTTGCTCCTCTACCTCCCTTTGCTCTACCTCCCTTTGCTCCTCTACCTCCCTTTGCTCTACCTCCCTTTGCTCCTCTACCTCCCTTTGCTCTACCTCCCTTTGCTCCTCTACCTCCCTTTGCTCCTCTACCTCCCTTTGCTCTACCTCCCTTTCCTCTACCTCCCTTCACTCCTCTACCTCCCTTTCCTCTACCTCCCTTTGCTCCTCTACCTCCCTTTGCTCTACCTCCCTTTGCTCCTCTACCTCCCTTTGCTCCTCTACCTCCCTTTGCTCTACCTCCCTTTGCTCTACCTCCCTTTGCTCCTCTACCTCCCTTTGCTCTACCTCCCTTTGCTCCTCTACCTCCCTTTGCTCTACCTCCCTTTGCTCCTCTACCTCCCTTTGCTCCTCTACCTCCCTTTGCTCTACCTCCCTTTCCTCTACCTCCCTTCACTCCTCTACCTCCCTTTCCTCTACCTCCCTTTGCTCCTCTACCTCCCTTTGCTCTACCTCCCTTTCCTCTACCTCCCTTCACTCCTCTACCTCCCTTTCCTCTACCTCCCTTTGCTCCTCTTCCTCCCTTTGCTCTACCTCCCTTTGCTCCTCTACCTCCCTTTGCTCTCTACCTCCCTTCACTCCTCTACCTCCCTTCACTCCTCTACCTCCCTTCACTCCTCTACCTCCCCTCTCTCCTCTACCTCCCTTTGCTCCTCTACCTCCCTTCACTCCTCTACCTCCCTTCTCCTCTCCTCTACCTACCTCCCTCTCTCCTCTACCTCCCTTTGCTCCTCTACCTCCCTTCGCTCCTCTACCTCCCCTCTCTTCTCCCTACCTCCCTTTGCTCCTCTACCTCCCTTCACTCCTCTACCTCCCCTCTCTCCTCTACCTCCCTTCACTCCTCTACCTCCCTCTCTCCTCTACCTCCCCTCTCTCCTCTACCTCCCTTCGCTCCTCTACCTCCCCTCTCTCCTCTACCTCCCTTCGCTCCTCTACCTCCCCTCTCTCCTCTACCTCCCTTCGCTCCTCTACCCCCCTTGCTCCTCTACCTCCCATCGCTCCTCTACCTTCCCCTTGCTCCTCTACCTTCCCCTTGCTCCTCTACCTCCCCTTGCTCCTCTACCTCCCCTCGCTCCTCTACCTCCCTTCGCTCATCTACCTCCCCTCTCTCCTCTACCTCCCTTTGCTCCTCTACCTCCCCTCGCTCCTCTACCTCCCTTCGCTCATCTACCTCCCCTCTCTCCTCTACCTCCCTTCACTCCTCTACCTCCCCTCTCTCCTCTACCTCTCCTTGCTCCTCTACCTCCCCTCTCTCCTCTACCTCCCTTCGCTCCTCTACCTCCCCTCTCTCCTCTACCTCCCTTCGCTCCTCTACCTCCCCTTGCTCCTCTACCTCCCCTTGCTCCTCTACCTCCCCTTGCTCCTCTACCTCCCCTCGCTCCTCTACCTCCCCTCTCTCCTCTACCTCCCCTTGCTCCTCTACCTCCCCTTGCTCCTCTACCTCCCCTCGCTCCTCTACCTCCCCTCGCTCCTCTACCTCAACTCGCTCCCTACAGGAAGGTATTCTTCACGGACTATGGTCAAACTCCCAAGGTGGAGCGTTGTGACATGGACGGTCAGAACCGGACCAAGCTGGTGGATAGTAAGATCGTGTTCCCCCACGGTATCACCCTGGACCTGGTCAACAGGCTGGTCTACTGGGCTGATGCCTACCTGGACTACGTAGAGGTGGTGGACTACGAAGGCAAGAACAGACACACCATCATACAGGGCCTGCTGGTGAGGACACACACACGCACATACACACATACACAATACACATACAGACACCAACTCGGACTGTGTTTCTGTTGTTAATCTGTTAGATTGAACACCTTTATGGGCTGACGGTGTTTGAGAACTACCTGTACGCCACCAACTCAGACGAAGGCAACCTAAACCCCGCTAAGACCAGTGTGATCCGGATCAACCGTTTCAACTCCTCTGACTACACGGTGGTTACCAGGGTGGACCGCGGCGCCGCCCTGCACGTGTACCATCAGAGACGCCAACCCCCAGGTAAGTTCACACCCACAAACCCCCATGCATATATCCAGAACAGCCGCTGTAGGAATTGGACAATCTTTGCCATGAAGTTTGGAACGTAGTGTGCACAGGTTTTTGTTCCAGCCCTGCACATGTACCACCAGACACGCCAACCTCCATCTAGGTACAGGCCTAGGGCAGCAAAATGATGGTACTGTTTTCCTGAAATCCTGGTTGGAGGAGTCCAGAAGAGTATCTATCTGTCTGTATCTAGTTGTAGCCATGTTGGTGCCTAGTGCTGATCATTCACTTCTGACCACTGCCCCTTGACCCCTCTCTTGTCTGCTGGTGCCCAGTGAGAGAGAAGAGTCATGCGTGTGCCCCGGACCAGTTTAAGAAGCCAGGAGGCTGCTCAGACCTCTGTCTGCTGGGGAACAGCCACAAGACCTGGACCTGCCGCTGTCGCTCTGGATTCAGCCTGGGCAGCGATGGGAAGTCCTGCAAGAGTGAGTACTTTCTAAGTTTTAATTGAATTGAATTGAATGCCATACACTGAGCATAGCATGGAAATCACACACAACAGCACATCTCAGCTCAGCATTGAACTCCATACAGAACAGACCTGCAATTTATGTAGTAGCAATATGAGTTGAATATAATTTCTCGAAGCAAAAAAATGTACCATTTATATAACCACGACATACTCTTTGGACAGAAAAGGTCTCGTTGTTGTGTTTCTCCAATCTTGTAACTAACCGTTCAGCGATGTTCCCATGACAATGATGGAATGTTTTCTGATATTCCCTCTGCAGAACCTGAACATGAGTTGTTCCTGGTGTACGGTAAGGGCCGCCCTGGCATCATCCGTGGCATGGACATGAATGCCAAGGTCCCAGACGAGTACATGATCCCCATTGAGAACCTGATGAACCCAAGGGCGCTGGACTTCCACGCCGAGAGCGAATTCGTCTACTTCGCTGACGCCGTGAGTTATATAATTGGACGGCAGAAGATCGACGGCACCGAGAGAGACACCATCCTGAAGGATGGTGAGGACTGATCTGGTACCATAGTGTTTCACATCAAATGCATTACAACAACCCTCTGTTCCACCCTATTACAAAATCAAATCGCAATTCATATAGAACTGTGATGCGTATAGAATCACGAGATGTATCAGATAGCTACCTAGGAATTGTGATACAAAGGTCCCTGCCAATACCAAGCCCTAGTAGAAAGTCACTCTCGCTCTCTCTCTCGCTCTCTCTATCCCTTCCTCTATCCTTCTGTCCCTTCCTCCCTTCTTTCCTTCCCTCAGGCATCCACACCGTGGAGGGGATAGCGGTAGACTGGATGGCAGGTAACCTATACTGGACAGACGACGGGCCCATGAAGACCATCAGTGTGGCCAGGTTGGAGAAGGCCTCTCAAACACGCAAGACCCTCATTGAGGGCAAGATGACCCACCCTCGCGCCATCGTCGTGGACCCCCAGCACGGGTCAGACATTATGCCCTCCTTATGTTCTATTGCTATAGTATCCATCTCACACAGACATCACCCTATGAGAATGTATGGTAATATTTCTGTACATTTCCCCAAATTCCTAGGTTTTCCAGAAATGCTGGTTGGAGGATTCCTGGGGGAACACTTTTTGGGAGATTTCTGGAAAACCTGTGAATTTCAGGAAAGTTACTTGCAGTTTGCAAACGTAGTAATGCTCTAACAGAACGTGTGATTGTGTTCCAGGTGGATGTACTGGACAGACTGGGAGGAGGACCCCAAGAAGACTAACCGAGGGAAGATCAAGAAGGCGTGGATGGACGGTTCGCATGACCAGGTCCTGCTGACCAGTAAGACAGTGCTGTGGCCCAACGGCCTGAGTTTGGACATCCCGCAGGGTGTCCTGTACTGGGTGGATGCATACTACGACCGCATCGAGATGGTTTACCTCAACACCACAGAGCGCAAGGTCAGTTAGACTGCTTACTAAGCCTAGACCTAACCCTAATGATCACACATGTACAAATCTCCCCACCACATCCACACTCCTACTGTTTCTCCCACCTGCCTATATCCCATCTGATTGCCAAACTGTCTAAATCAAGTGTCAGCAAATACTCCCCAAATACTCCCAAAATGTATATATAAAAAAGAGGCTTCTATGCTTTTGACTTTCACCATGACCAGGGGTCATGATCTGTGTTGTATGATAATTTTCTCTCTCTCATTGGTCAGATGGTGTATGAGGGAAGTGAGCTGAACCACGCCTTCGGCCTGTGTCACTACAAGCACTTCCTGTTTTGGAACGAGTACCGTGGCGGCAGCATCTTCAAACTGGACACCACCACCAGCACTGTCACGCTGCTCCGAAATGAACGACCACCCCTCTTCGAGATCCGTGTGTATGACGCTCACCAGCAGCAAGGTAACTTTAATGGAAAGTACTATATGGATAATGCTAGGTAACTCTATATAGGTAACACTAGGTAACAATATATGGGTGACACTAGGTAACACTATATGGGCAACACTAGGTAACACTATATGGGTGACACTAGGTAACACTATATGGGTGACACTAGGTAACACTATATGGGCAACACTAGGTAACACTATATGGGTGACACTAGGTAACACTATATGGGTGACACTAGTTAACACTATATGGGCAACACTAGGTAACACTATATGGGTGACACTAGGTAACACTATATGGGTGACACTAGGTAACACTATATGGGTGACACTAGGTAACACCATATGGGTGACACTAGGTAACTCTATATAGGTAACACTAGGTAACAATATATGGGTGACACTAGGTAACACTATATGGGTGACACTAGGTAACACTATATGGGTGACACTAGGTAACACTATATGGGTAACACTAGGTAACACTATATGGGTAACACTAGGTAACACCATATGGGTGACACTAGGTAACTCTATATAGGTAACACTAGGTAACAATATATGGGTGACACTAGGTAACACTATATGGGTGACACTAGGTAACACTATATGGGTGACACTAGGTAACACTATATGGGTAACACTAGGTAACACTATATGGGCAACACTAGGTAACACTATATGGGTGACACTAGGTAACACTATATGGGTGACACTAGGTAACACTATATGGGTGACACTAGGTAACACTATAGGTAACACTATATGGGTAACACTAGGTAACACTATATGGGTGACACTAGGTAACACTACATGGGTAACACTAGGTAACACTATATGGGTAACACTAGGTAACACTATATGGGTGACACTAGGTAACACTAGGTAACACTATATGGGTGACACTAGGTAACACTAGGTAACACTATATGGGTGACACCAGGTAACACTAGGTAACACTATATGGGTGACACTAGGTAACATTATATGGGTGACACTTGGTAACACTATATGGGTGACACTAGGTAACATTATATGGGTGACACTAGGTAACACTATATGGGTGACACCAGGTAACACTATATGGGTGACACTAGGTAATACTATATGGGTGACACTAGGCGCCACTAGGTAACACCATATGGGTGACACTAGGTAACACTATATGGGTAACACTAGGTAACACTATATGGGTGACACCAGGTAACACTATATGGGTGACACTAGGTAACACTATATGGGTGACACTAGGTAACACTATATGGGTGACACTAGGTAACACTATATGGGTGACACTAGGTAACACTATACAAGACAGTGAACAAGCAAGTCATAAAATGTCATCATAACACATGCCAAAACAAATTTCGTAAAAGGTTATAATGTGTCAGTGATTTAGCTAGCCTAGATGTGAATGAATGAATGCATGAATAAATTAATACTTTAATGGCCCAAATAGGAAATGAGCTTGGTAATAATGCTAACGACCCTGTCTGCCTGTCTTCTGTTGGTGTTTCAATAGGCACCAACCTGTGTCGTGTGAAAAACGGTGGTTGCAGCAGTCTGTGTCTGGCTATCCCTGATGGCAGGTCCTGTGGCTGTGCTGACGACCAGATACTGCATGACGACAATGTCACCTGTAAAGGTATGCATTGGGATGGTCTCAATTAGAATATGTTAAAATATTATTTTAAGTTGATCTGGGATGCTGTATGGAATGTCCATGTTTAAGCTGGTGAGTGGAGAAACGAATGTCTCAGACCTGCTTTCTTCAGCTGAATTGGTTCTAATAGCCCTCATAAGTAGATAAATGCATCCCATATTTCCCGAATATGAACAGCTGACATTGAGACGTTGCTCTACTAGAGTGTCCGTAACAGTCTTCTCCTTTCCTCACTCTCTCTCTCTCTCTCCCTAGCCAACCCCACCTACATCCCTCCTCCTCAGTGTCAGCCCGGAGAGTTTGCCTGTAAGAACAACCGCTGTATCCAGGAGCGATGGAAGTGTGACGGTGACAACGACTGTTTGGACAACAGCGACGAGGCGCCTGAGCTCTGCCGTGAGTAGTGTCACTCCGCCACTCCTTCGCCTTGGTTACTGAGCAACACACACACACAACAACAACAGCAACAACAATAACAACAATGCATGACATGCACAGTTAAGAATCATGAGCTGAGTAGGACCAGCAGCAGAGCATGAGCTTTGTTTAAAGCTGATCCAGCACTAATACTGCCTCTTCTTTGAAACATGCATCAATTGAATTTTAAATATCTATTGACTGTTAAATAGGCCCATAGTTTCTCCATATATCTCTCTCTGCATGTGACAATTAGTAAAACTAGGATTTCTCTGTGTATACATGAAAGTTCCACTTCCAGTGCATGACAGAGCAGTCGGAGCAGCAGAACCTCCATCATCCTAAAACATAATGTGCTTATAGATGTGTCATGTCAGCTTTATGAACTTACATTTATTGAAAATCCCCTTATATTAGGCCAGTTATAGGAGACTCCTTTGTGACACAGTCCCTCTTGTAGAGATACTGTAAAAACATGTTCTAATTCTATTGATCTTACATTCTAATTCTAATGTTCTAATTCTATTGATCTTACATTCTAATTCTAATGTTCTAATTCTATTGATCTTACATTCTAATTCTAATGTTCTAATTCTATTGATCTTACATTCTAATTCTAATGTTCTAATTCTATTGATCTTACATTCTAATTCTAATGTTCTAATTCTATTGATCTTACATTCTAATTCTAATGTTCTAATTCTATTGATCTAACATTTTAATTATAATGTTTTAATTAAATTGAACTTTAACTCTAATTCTAATGTTCTAATTCTATTGATCTAACATTTTAATTATAATGTTTTAATTAAATTGAACTTTAACTCTAATTCTAATGTTATAATTTTATTGAGCTTACATTCTTATTCTAATGTTCTAATTCTATTGATCTAGCATTCTAATTGTAATATTCTAATTGTAATTCTATTGATCTTACATTCTAATTCTAATGTTGTAATTCTATTGATCTAACATTCTAATTCTAATGTTCTAATTCTATTGATCTAACATTCTAATTCCAGCGTTTTAATTTTATTGATCTTACATTCTAATTCTATTGATCTTACATTCTAATTCTAATGTTCTAATTCTATTGATCTTACATTTTAATTCTGTTGATCTTACATTCTTATTCTATTGATCTTACATTCTAATTCTATTGATCTTACATTCTAATTCTGTTGATCTTACATTCTAATTCTAACATTCTAATTCTATTGATCTTACATTCTTATTCTAATGTTTTAATTCTATTGATCTTACATTCTAATTCTAACATTCTAATCCTACTGTCTTTCTTTTCTCTCCTCCAGACCTGCACACGTGTCCATCGGACCGGTTCAAGTGCCAGAATAACCGTTGTATCCCCCTGCGCTGGCTCTGTGACGGGGACAATGACTGTGGAAACGATGAGGATGAGTCCAATACCACCTGCTCAGGTACACAAAATTAACATAATGTGTAATTTAGCCCATTGAACACAAAAACTATGGTCGGATGCCTACTTCACCCGTATTTTCTATTATTTTTGCACAAAACAGTAGTGTGTAGTTCCTGTAGTTAGCTACACCGCTACATGGTAAAACAGTAGTGTGTAGTTCCAGTAGTTAGCTACACCGCTACATGGTAAAACAGTAGTGTGTAGTTCCTGTAGTTAGCTACACCGCTACATGGTAAAACAGTAGTGTGTAGTTCCTGTAGTTAGCTACACCGCTACATGGTAAAACAGTAGTGTGTAGTTCCTGTAGTTAGCTACACCGCTACATGGTAAAACAGTAGTGTGTAGTTCCTGTAGTTAGCTACACCGCTACATGGCAAAACAGTCATTAACTACTGGAAACACTACCAATATTGGAATTTTAACTACCACCAAGCTACTGCAAATTGTAGTTACATTATTAGTTGAACTGCATGTAGTTAACTACTCCTCAACACTGCACACTGCACACACACACACACACACACACACACACACACACACACACACACACACCTTTTCCATCTCTCTATAATGCTATTATCTTCCACCCCTTTCAAGCTCGTACGTGCCCACCCAACCAGTATGCGTGTGCCAGTGGGCGCTGCATCCCCACTTCCTGGACATGTGACCTGGATGATGACTGTGGGGACCGTTCTGACGAGCCGGACTCCTGTGGTGGGTCCTTATCTCATCACACATCACCTCTGTAGCATTCTATATTTTGCTCGGTTGGTGTTTCGTTGGAAATTCTTCTCACTATACCTGAAGCCTGATCACCAGATGTATTTATGCTTTAGCCCAGTGGTACTCATTGCGCGACCGCAGGAACTCTTGCGGCTCGTTGTGATTTTCCATTCATAATACATAGCAATGATACAATTTCAATTCAATGTGTTTAATGCTGGCCTGAATCATTTCATTGAATTTGTCAATTGTTCCCTGGGCGGCAGATAGATAGCAGTATAGCACAGCTGTTAAACAGAAAGGCCAAAATAAAACGTTTGCCGAAATAGAATGCAACTGTTCAACTACAGCGACCGATACATATCAGTTTGCTACTAGCTAATTTTACAGTCTGGTCGACATGGGACGATTTATTGTAAAAAATAAAAAATACATCTATTGAGAATGAAAACGAGGGGGAAAAGGTGGAGAACATCTTGAGAGCTATGAACAAACAACCACTGGAGAACCAAGAAAAACAGGAAGATGGCGGCAGGGAAATGCAGCTAGATAACGTAGCAAACATGGTTCTGGTGGCTAGAGAAGGATACGGTCAATTCAAGAAGAACACAGAAAGTTCCAAGGGAAATGGACAGACAAGTATTTTTTGGTACTGCGTGATGGGACAAGCTCACTTTGTTTTATTTGCCAGAAGGCAGTCAATTGTTTTTAACGAGCAAATTTAGAGTGACATTTCCAGTCACACCATGTCCACTTTGACAAAACATATCCGCCACAAAGCAAAATCAGAAACAACCAAATAGAGCAACTCAAAGGACAGCTCAAAGGACAACAACAAATGGTGGACAGATCTAGCACTGTTGCAGAGAAAACGACAGAGGCAACATATGAGATTGCATGGATACTTGCGAGAAACAAGGCCTTCACAGACGCAAAGATTGTCAAATAATGTTTTTTGGCCTCAGCCGAAATATTGTATGCTATTTTAAAACCTCTACAGGATCGGTGACCCCCCCATGGGACAGTTGAGCTAACGTGCACTAATGTGATTAGCATGAGGTTATAAGCAACAAGAACATTTCCCAGGACATAGACATATCTGATATGGGCAGAACGCTTAGATTCTTGTTAATCTAACTGCACTATCCAATTTACAGTATCTATTACAGTGAAACAATACCATGCTATTGTTTGAGGAGAGTGCACAGTTATGAACTTGAAAATGTGTCAATAAACCAATTAGGCACATTTGGGCAGACTTTATACAACATTTTGAATAGAAATGCAATAGTTCATTGGATCAGTCTAAAACGTTGCACATACACTGCTGACATCTAGTGGCCAACATCTAAATTGCGTCTAAACTGGAATAATACATTGTGGCCTTTCTCTAGGAATTGAAAGATGATTTAAAAAATACAACTTTACCAGATCTAATGTGATATTCTCCTACATTAATTTCACATTTACACAAACTTCAAAAATGTTTCCTTTCAAATAGTATCAAGAATATGCATATCCTTGCTTCAGGGCCTGAGCTCCAGGCAGTTAGATTTGGGTATGTCATTTAAGGCCAGAATGGGAAAAAAGGGTCCGATCCTAAAGCAAATTAAGGGACTGCAACTCTCAGACTCGACCATAACAAGACTCATAGAAGACATTGACGAGGACATCGCTAAGCAACTGATTACTGTCATATCCGTGTTTCAGTATTCCGCTTGATGAACGCACTGATGTACGTGAGTGACATTGCCCAATTATGTGTTTTGGTCTGCTACCCTCAAAACGAGACATTCATAGAGGAACTTTTATGTTTACCGACCCTTCAGGGACAAACATGAGAGGATATTCTGAAAGCCCTTGTTACATTTTTTGCTGATAATAATATTGACTGGGCAAATCTGGCATTCGTGTGCACTGACGGCGCCCCAAACATGCGAGTGAAGGAGAAGGGACTCAAAGGCCTGATGAGAAAGAGAGGTTATTCCCTTTCTTACATTTTA
Organism: Oncorhynchus nerka; assembly: GCF_034236695.1. NCBI lineage: Eukaryota > Metazoa > Chordata > Actinopteri > Salmoniformes > Salmonidae > Oncorhynchus > Oncorhynchus nerka. The sequence goes on from NC_088402.1 coordinate 80,441,705, forward strand.
TTGTATCATTAATCAGGAAGCACTTGTGGCTAAACTCAGACTGTGACTTACAGGATGTGATGCAGCAAGTCGTGGTGAACATTATAATTGGGAGGGAACTGAATCACGGCAATTCTGCGAGTTATTGGAGGAATACCAAACAGAATACGACGACTTGATATTTCACAATGAGGTGAGATGGCTGTCTCGTGGCAGAGTTTTGGAAAGATTTCTCTCTCTCCTCCATCAAATCCGTCAATTTGTTGCAAACAAGGGGAGAGAGGAGCTGGATGATCCACAGTGGATATTAAAGCTGTTTTAACAGACATCACCTGCCACCTGAACCCGGTGAATCTCCAGCTCCAAGGGAAAGTTAAAACTCCGGGAAAATGCTGCGTGTGGTCACAGCATTTCAAAATAAAATCGCTGCACTGTTCATACCTGACAGACAGTTTGTTATTTTCCTAAAACTCAGAGCAGTCACCACATCCAACCCAGACATACTGCAACATTTTAGCTATGATGCATTTGTGCGTGTGTTGGAAAACCCCGTTTGGGGTTTTAGACACTTCCACTACTTAGTTTCAAGTGGGCCAAGAGAGGTCTGTTTGTTGCTCATGATGGTGTTTCTAGGACGCCATTTTGAAAGGTTCCCTCTCTCCTCCCCCAGCCTACCCCACCTGCTTCCCCCTCACCCAGTTCACCTGTGCCAACGGACGTTGCATCAACGTCAACTGGCGCTGTGATAACGGTGAGCAATATTTATTTATATTTTTTATTTAACTAGGCATTATGTTTCCTTCAAGTATTGTAAGTATTACCATTCCTAAGCATTTATAACCTGTATACGAGTGTATTAAGCATTTATAAGCGTTTATAATGGATTATTCATGAAAGTTCTTAATAAATGTTACCTGTGTGTGTGTGTGCGCCTGCCTTGTCTGTCTCTCTCTGTCTCTCTGTCTCTCTCTCTCTTTCTGTCTCCCTCTCGCTCTCTCTCGGTGTCTCTCTCTCTCTCTCTCTCTCTCTCTCTCTCTCTCTCTCTCTCTCTCTCTCTCTCTCTCTCTCTCTCTCTCTCGTGTGTGTGTTCAGACAACGACTGTGGTGACAACAGTGATGAGGCTGGCTGCAGCCATTCCTGCTCCAGTGTTCAGTTTAAGTGTAACAGCGGCCGCTGCATCCCTGAGTACTGGACCTGTGACGGGGACAATGACTGTGGAGACTACAGCGACGAGACCCACGCCAACTGCACCAACCAGGGTGAGCGCTGATACTGCTACTGCCACTGCACTGTGCCTGACCCTGGCTTCCAACACCTCAGAGCGGATGTTCATGATCTAAAAAGAATATGGACCAGTATTGTTCTTTACTGTGCCACCCGAATGGCGCTGATGGAGAGCACCGTACTCTCCTTTATAGTACACACGGCAGGACGTTGAGCTCATTCATCATTCTCCCAGTCTGCATTGCAGATGGTATTGCTCTTCATATGAAGGAGGGTATACAGTATATTTGTCCTTTTTTAGTATAATAGTATACTATCACCACATTAAATGCCTGTATCATATGTCAGGTTGTGTATATGTCATTCCACAAACTGCTGGAGTTTGTAGAATGAATGTTTGTTAGAATTTTGAAAGGCTCAGTGTTCTGCTGGCTTTGCTTTCTGTAATGTCTGCATGTCTCAGCCTGCCCCATCGCCCCAGGACATCACTTTAAACTAATCCTTAATGTTGCTGCTCTCAGGGATATGTTTATGCTTTGCGGTTAGCTGAGCTTTCAGACAGATCTCAAACAAAACTCTTCAGTATGGCTTGCTGAAATCATGCAGTTGCATTGTTTAATATGATAGCTGGTCACATCCATCTTCCCTTCATTTTAGATACTGAAAAGAAAGTGAAAAGAAAGTGAAGTCAGCTGAAGTTTAAACAATGGCTGGAGTTGAAAGAGCTGGCCAGGGGTGGTAAAGGCTGGAGTTGAAAGAGCTGGCCAGGGGTGGTAAATGCTGGAGTTGAAAGAGCTGGCCAGGGGTGTTAAAGGCTGGAGTTGAAAGAGCTGGCCAGGGGATAGTTCACTTGTTTGACATTTTAGCCAGAGGTGTTGGGAGGTAAGCAGTGTCTCTGGTTAGGCGGTGAGGGGCTTGGTAATGACTAACCGGTAATGAATCTGTAATGACTAGCCGGTAATGACTAGGTAATGACTAACTGTTAATGTCTAACTGGTAATGACTGTGATGACTAATGGGTAATGACTCTAATGACTAACCGGTATTGATTATGTAATGACTAACGGGTAATTACTCTGTAATGATTAATCGGTAATGGCTCTATAATGACTAATGGGTAATGGCTTGGTAATGACTACCCGGTAATGACTATATAATGACCAACTGGTAATTACTAGGTAATGACTAAATGGTAATGACGAATGGTTAATGAATAATGGATAATGGCTTGGTAATGACTAGAATAATGACTAACCGGTAATGACTTACAGGTAATGACTAACCAGTCATGACTAACCGGCAATGCCTCAGTAATGGCCAACCAGCAATGACTAACCGGTAATGACTAACCGGTAATGACTAACCGATAATGACTCGGTAATGACCAACAGGTAATGACTAACCGGCCATGACTGACTGGCAATGACTCGGTAATGGCCAACCAGCAATGGCTAACCGGTAATGACTAACGGGTAATGACTAACTGATAATGACTCTGTAATGACCAACCGGTAATGACTAACCAGCAACGAGTAACTGGTAATGACTTACTGGTAATGACTAACCGGTAATGACTAACTGGCAATGACTTTCCGGTAATGACTAACTGGTAATGACTAACTGGAAATGACTAACCGGTAATGACTAACTGGTAATGACTAACTGATAATGACTCGGTAATGACCAACTGGTAATGACCAACCGGTAATGACTAACCAGCAATGAGTAACTGGTAATGACTTACTGGTAATGACTAACTGGTAATGACTTTCCAGTAATGACTAACTGGTAATGACTAACCGGTAATGACTAACTGGTAATGACTAACCGGTAATGACTAATCGGTAATGACTAACTGGTAATGACTAACTGGTAATGACTAACTGGTAATGACTAACCGGTAATGACTGCTGTGAGGCTGTGGCGGAGTTCAGAGGAGGCCAGGCAGAGCATCCAAAGCCCCCCCCTCTCTCTCTCTCTCTCTCTCTCTCTGACTCTAACTCTCTCACACACACACACACACACACACTCTTTAACTCTGTCACTCGCTCTCTAACTGTCTCTGTCTCTCTCTCTCTGTCTCTCTCTCTATCTCTCTCTCACTGTCTCTCGCTCGCACTCTTTCTAACACTCTCTCTCTTTTTTTCTTCAGCACAGTTTGGATTTGAGATAGGAGTTAATTGCTTAGATTTTGGCCGTATGTGTGTTTGTGTGCACGTGTGTGTGCTCACGCATATGTCTGTCTATGAATCCAGCACGAAGCAATGAGACCAGCATGGACTCCTGGCCAACTGAGAGATCTGTGCTTAGTGTGAGTGAGTGAGTGAGTGAGTGAGTGAGTGAGTGAGTGAGTGAGTGAGTGAGTGAGTGAGTGAGTGAGAGAGAGAGAGAGAGAGAGAGAGAGAGAGAGAGAGAGAGAGAGAGAGAGAGAGAGAGAGAGTGTGTGCGTGCATACCGAACACTCTGGAAGTCATTAGTAAGGGAAGAAAAGCAATACTATTGCCTTCCCCAGTTCCCTTCTCTCATATATTGTGTCCTATGTCAACTACTGACCCATCTATGTCAACTACTGACCCATCAATGTCATCTACTGACCCATCAATGTCAACTACTGACCCATCAATGTCAACTACTGACCCATCTATGTCAACTACTGACCCATTTATGTCAACTACTGACCCATTTATGTCAACTACTGACCCATCTATGTCAACTACTGACCCATCTATGTCAACTACTGACCCATCTATGTCAAATACTGACCCATCTATGCCAACTACTGACCCATCTATGTCAACTACTGACCCATCTATGCCAACTACTGACCCATATATGCCAACTACTGACCCATCTATGCCAACTACTGACCCATCTATGCCAACTACTGACCCATATATTCCAACTGCTGACTCATCTATGCCAACTACTGACCCTTCTATGCCAACTACTGACCCTTCTATGCCAACTACTGACCCTTCTATGCCAACTACTGACCCTTGCCATGGAGGGATTTCATTATTCCACTTCCTTAATGATGTCCTTAATCTTCCTCTAACATCAGGCGTTAATGTCTGTGAGAACAGAACAGTTCATCATTGTTTGTTTTTTACAGAGAACCATTTGGAGACTTAACCCAGTCTAACCCTGCAGACCTACATGTCAATGACTAACTGGCTTAGGTTGCCATATTTAATGGAGTTGTGTGTTATGAATGTTTTTACCTCTATTATTGAATGGTTAAAGTTGGTTAAGGTTTTTCTTTGTTTGAGGTCTTTTACAAAGGTTAAGTATTCAGCTAAATTGAAGTCTCTTTCCAATGTTCGGTAGCATTCCATCTTTCTTTGACCTTTGAACTCAATCCGACAATAGTTGATGTACAGTATGCGTTTTTATTATTCACCTGCAGCTGTCAACATTTTTCCATTGGGGGTCACTCTCTGGGTTAAGGGGTCACTCTCTGGGTAGACACTGCTGTCCATAAATGCTCTGTCTCTCTTTCGCTCTCTCTCTCTCTCTCTCTCTCTCTCTCTGTCTCTCTCTGTCTCTCTCTCTCTCTCTGTCTCTCTCTCTCTCTGTGTCTCTTACTCTCTCTCTGTCTCTGTCTCTCTGTCTCTCTCTCTCTCTCTCAATTCAATTCAATTCAAGGGGCTTTATTGGCATGGGAAACATGTGTTAACATTGCCAAAGCAAGTGAGGTAAATAATATACAAAAGTGAAATAAACAATAAAGATTAACCTGTTGCGACGAGCAATCCCGTATCCGGGATCCTATTTATAGCCTCAATCTCATTACCATAACGCAACGTTAACTATTCATGAAAATCGCAAATTAAATGAAATAAATATATTTGCTCTCAAGCTTAGCCTTTTGTTAACAACACTGTCATCTCAGATTTTCAAAATATGCTTTTGAACCATAGCTAAACAAGCATTTGTGTAAGAGTATTGATAGCCTAGCATAGCATTAAGCCTAGCATTCAGCATGCAACATTTTCACAAAAACAAGAAAAGCATTCAAATAAAATCATTTACCTTTGAAGAACTTCAGATGTTTTCAATGAGGAGACTCCCAGTTAGATAGCAAATGTTCAGTTTTTCCCAAAATATTATTTGTGTAGGACAAATCGCTCCGTTTTGTTCATCACGTTTGGGTAAGAAAAAAAACGAAAATTAAGTCATTACAACGCGAACTTTTTTCCATATTAATTAACTCCATAATATCGACAGAAACATGGCAAACGTTGTTTAGAATCAATTCTCAAGGTGTTTTTCACATATCTATTGACGATAAATCATTCGTGGCAGTTTGGTTTCTCTTCTGAAGAAAATGGAACGCGCATGGACCTGGAGATTACGCAATAATTTCGACGGAGGACACCGGGCGGACACCTGGTAAATGTAGTCTCTTATGGTCAATCTTCCAATGATATGCCTACAAATACGTCACAATGCTGCAGACACATTGGGGAAACGACAGAAAGTGCAGGCTCATTCCTGGCGCATTCACAGCCATATAAGGAGACATTGGAACACAGGGCATTCAAAATCTGGACCATTTCCTGTATGAAATTTCATCTTGGTTTCGCCTGTAGCATTAGATCTGGGGCACTCACAGATAATATCTTTGCAGTTTTGGAAACGTCAGAGGTTTTTCTTTCCAAAGCTGTCAATTACCAATTACATGCATAGCCGAGCATCTTTTCGTGACAAAATATCTTGTTTAAACGTTTTTTATCCAAAAATTAAAAGAGCGCCCCCTATCTCGAAGAAGTTAACAGTAAACATTACACATACAGAAATTTCAAAACAATAAGACATTACAAATGTCATATTATACATATATATATATATATATATATACAGTGTTGTAACAATGTACAAATGGTTAAAGAACACGAGGGAAAATAAATAAGCATAAATATGGGTTGTATTTACAATGGTGTTTGTTCTTCGCTGGTTGCCCTTTTCTTGTGGCAACAGGTCACAAATCTTGCTGCTGTGATGGCACACTGTGGAATTTCCCCCAGTAGATATGGGAGTTTATCAAAATTTGATTTATTTTCAAATTCTTTGTGGATCTGTGTAATCTGAGGGAAATATGTATCTCTAATATGGTCATACGTTGGACAGGAGGTTAGGAAGTGCAGCTCAGTTTCCACCTCATTTTGTGGGCAGTGTGCACATAGCCTGTCTTCTCTTGAGAGCCAGGTCTGTCTACGGCGGCCTTTCTCAATAGAAGGCTATGCTCACTATGTCTGTACATAGTCAAAGCTTTCCTTAAGTTTGGGTCAGTCACAGTGGACAGGTATTCTGCCACTGTGTACTCTCTGTTTAGGGCCAAATAGCATTCCAGTTTGCTCTGTTTTTTTGTTAATTCTTTCCAATGTGTCAAGTAATTATATTTTTGTTTTCTCATGATTTGGTTGGGTCTAATTGTGCTGCTGTCCTGGGGCTCTGTGGGGTGTGTTTGTGAACAGAGCCCCAGGACCAGCTTGCTTAGGGGACTCTTCTCCAGGTTCATCTCTCTGTAGGTGATGGCTTTGTTATGGAAGGTTTGGGAATCGCTTCCTTTTAGGTGGTTGTAGAATTTAACAGCTATTTTCTGGATTTTGATCATTAGCGGGTATCGGCCTAATTCTGCTCTGCATGCGTTATTTGGTGTTCTACGTTGTACACAGAGGATATATTTGCAGAATTCTGCATGCAGAGTCTCAATTTGGTGTTTGTCCCATTTTGTGAATTATTGGTTGGTGAGCGGACCCCAGACCTCACAACCATCTCTCTCTCTCTCACTCGATTATCTTACGAAAGTGTGCTCTCTCTTAAGTTGTTGCTCACCATGCTCTATTCCCCTCTGCTATTGGCTACCACTGTGATATGTGGTTGTCTTCAGATGAATGCACTAACTGTAAGTCACCCTGGATAAGAGGGTCTGCTAAATGACTCAAATGTAAAAATGTGAATGGAACTCGGATCTCTCTCCCTGTATCTCCCTAGCAACGCGTCCTCCAGGTGGTTGCCACGTGGATGAGTTCCAGTGTCGCATGGACAGCCTGTGCATCCCCATGCGCTGGCGCTGCGACGGGGACACAGACTGCATGGATCTGAGTGATGAGAACGACTGTGAGGGAGTGACACACATGTGTGACCCAGCCGTCAAGTTCAGCTGCCGGAACTCTGGTGAGTGTGTGGTGGCCTTTTCAGCCCTCAAGTGCAATTGGCTAACCACGCTATCTTCCTGTCTCTTCCTCTTTGCTATTGGCTAACTGTTTGGCCTTTAGTGTTCTAGTCAGATCAGTCAGTTAGGATTCAGGAAGTGTTTTCGAGCTCTGGTGTGTACCATGGTCTTTTCTGTCCTCATGAGATTAGTCAGTGACAAGTCAGGGAGTCTTCATGCTGTAAATAATAGCCATGTCTTAGGGCAAGTATTGTCTGGGCGGACACACACACACTTAAGAGAGCTTGTTATCTCAAGGGGCTTGCGGTGAAGAATATGACAACCATCTGCTCTCTGAAAACGAGGATGGCCTTGTTTGACCCTTGGACCCCTTGGTTGACTCATGCGTGACCCCTGGATACACAGGGGATTAACACGGCCAGCAGCACTCACAAACAGACTGAATCACTGTAGTTATTTAGATTTATTTCATATGTATGTATGTAAGGCCTAGGTGTGATGTTGTCTGGTTATCTCCTCAGCCTGTTGTATATGTAAGGCCTAGGTGTGATGTTGTCTGGTTATCTCCTCAGCCTGTTGTATATGTAAGGCCTAGGTGTGATGTTGTCTGGTTATCTCCTCAGCCTGTTGTATATGTAAGGCCTAGGTGTGATGTTGTCTGGTTATCTCCTCAGCCTGTTGTATATGTAAGGCCTAGGTGTGATGTTGTCTGGTTATCTCCTCAGCCTGTTGTATATGTAAGGCCTAGGTGTGATGTTGTCTGGTTATCTCCTCAGCCTGTTGTATATGTAAGGCCTAGGTGTGATGTTGTCTGGTTATCTCCTCAGCCTGTTGTATATGTACGGCCTAGATGTGATGTTGTCTGGTTATCTCCTCAGCCTGTTGTATATGTACGGCCTAGATGTGATGTTGTCTGGTTATCTCCTCAGCCTGTTGTATATGTACGGCCTAGATGTGATGTTGTCTGGTTATCTCCTCAGCCTGTTGTATATGTACGGCCTAGGTGTGATGTTGTCTGGTTATCTCCTCAGCCTGTTGTATATGTAAGGCCTAGGTGTGATGTTGTCTGGTTATCTCCTCAGCCTGTTGTATATGTAAGGCCTAGGTGTGATGTTGTCTGGTTATCTCCTCAGCCTGTTGTATATGTAAGGCCTAGGTGTGATGTTGTCTGGTTATCTCCTCAGCCTGTTGTATATGTAAGGCCTAGGTGTGATGTTGTCTGGTTATCTCCTCAGCCTGTTGTATATGTAAGGCCTAGGTGTGATGTTGTCTGGTTATCTCCTCAGCCTGTTGTATATGTAAGGCCTAGGTGTGATGTTGTCTGGTTATCTCCTCAGCCTGTTGTATATGTAAGGCCTAGGTGTGATGTTGTCTGGTTATCTCCTCAGCCTGTTGTATATGTACGGCCTAGATGTGATGTTGTCTGGTTATCTCCTCAGCCTGTTGTATATGTAAGGCCTAGGTGTGATGTTGTCTGGTTATCTCCTCAGCCTGTTGTATATGTAAGGCCTAGATGTGATGTTGTCTGGTTATCTCCTCAGCCTGTTGTATATGTAAGGCCTAGGTGTGATGTTGTCTGGTTATCTCCTCAGCCTGTTGTATATGTAAGGCCTAGGTGTGATGTTGTCTGGTTATCTCCTCAGCCTGTTGTATATGTAAGGCCTAGGTGTGATGTTGTCTGGTTATCTCCTCAGCCTGTTGTATATGTAAGGCCTAGGTGTGATGTTATCTGGTTATCTCCTCAGCCTGTTGTATATGTAAGGCCTAGGTGTGATGTTGTCTGGGTATCCACTGAGTCTGTTGTATTCGTAAGACGTGACTTCTGTCCCCAGCTCGGTGTATCAGTAAGGCCTGGGTATGTGATGGAGACAGTGACTGTGAGGACAGTTCTGATGAGGACAACTGTGAGGCGTTGATATGTAAACTGTCCCACCACGTCTGTGCCACCAACGCTTCTGTCTGTCTGCCCGCTGAGAAGCTGTGTGACGGCACTGACGACTGCCCTGATGGTTCCGACGAGAAACTCTGTGGTAAGAATACACTGTCTCACACTTTCACTTACTCACTCTCCCTACCCATAACCCTACCACCTCAGTCAAGGTAGGAATTGCATCTAACTGATTACCCCCCCCTCTCGCTCTCTACTTCTCTACCCTCCACAGACCTGTGCTCCATAGACAACGGTGGCTGCAGCCACAACTGCTCCATCATCCCTGGGGAAGGCTTCATGTGTTCCTGCCCCCTGGGCATGGAGCTGGGTGCCGACAACAAGACCTGCAACATCATGAACCTCTGTGCCAAGCACCTCAAGTGCAGCCAGAAGTGTGAGCAGGAGAAGAGCAGTGTCAAGTGTTCTTGCTACGAGGGCTGGGAGCTGGAGACAGATATGGAGAGCTGCAAGAGCACTGGTGAGAAGGGGAGAGGAGGAAGAATGGGAGAGGAGGGAGAATGGGAGAGGAGGAAGAATGGGAGGGGGGTAAAGGTAATAGAGAACTAGAAAATAGGCGTGGTCCTGCTAAAATGGACATGAACTGGAGGCTGATATGGAGAGCTTCAAGAGTACTGGTGAGTAGAGAGGATGGGGAGGGATCAGGGGAGGGGATGGGGGGTTTAGGGAGAGGAGAGAGAAGAGAAGAGAAGAGAAGGGGAGGAGGGAAACAGGGGAGTCAGGTAGTGGAGAAATAGAAAAGAGATGGTTTGGGACACATCAGATGGAGAAAATAATGATTGAATGTGTGGTGTAGAGAAGTTCTTCTAAATATTGCTCTTTGGCTAAACTACAGTATTACTCAGTAGTACTACCCGGTCTCTCAGTGGTTATGATTGGGCCCTGAGTGTTTCCTGTCTCACTATTCATCCTGACCTAGAAGAACTTCTCCCCTCAGATCCTTTCAAGCCGTTCATCATCTTCTCCAACCGCCATGAGATCCGTCGTATTGACCTCCACAAGGGAGAGTTCAGCGTGCTGGTGCCTAACCTGAGGAACACCATCGCTCTGGACTTCCACCTCAGCCAGAACACCCTCTACTGGACTGACGTGGTGGAGGACAAGATCTATCGCGGGAAACTGTCCGACAATGGAGGTGAGGCAGTCTCCATTTTATCCAGCTTTTAACACTCACATAGCAGTCAATACAAACTGACATCCATGACAGTACAACACATTAATGGAGAGAGAAAAAATAAAGAAATGTCCTGCGTTCTTAAAGATCTAATAAGAAGATAACTACTGTGACTTATTATTAAAGAAATTAAAAGAATAATGGTATAAGATTGTTCTGGCGGTGTCAAAAGCTCTATCTTCTGTTTTAGGAGGGAGATGAGGGTTGGGAGGAGGTGAGGTTTAGGTGGAGATGAGGGTTGGGAGGAGGTGAGGTTTAGGTGGAGATGAGGGTTGGGAGGAGGTGAGGTTTAGGTGGAGATGAGGGTTGGGAGGAGGTGAGGTTAAGGAGGGAGATGAGGGTTGGGAGGAGGTGAGGGTTGGGAGGGAGGTGAGGTTTAGGTGGAGATGAGGGTTGGGAGGAGGTGAGGTTTAGGTGGAGATGAGGGTTGGGAGGAGGTGAGGGTTGGGAGGAGGTGAGGGTTGGGAGGGAGGTGAGGATTAGGTGGAGATGAGGGTTGGGAGGAGGTGAGGTTTAGGTGGAGATGAGGGTTGGGAGGAGGTGAGGTTTAGGTGGAGATGAGGGTTGGGAGGAGGTGAGGTTTAGGTGGAGATGAGGGTTGGGAGGAGGTGAGGTTTAGGTGGAGATGAGGGTTGGGAGGAGGTGAGGGTTGGGAGGGAGGTGAGGATTAGGTGGAAGTGATGGTTAAGATGGAGATAAGGGTTATGAGGGAGGTGAGGGTTCGGAAGAGTTGAAGGTTGGGAAGGAGGTGAGGGTTGGGAGGGAGGTGAGGGTTGGGAGGGAGGGAGATGATGGTTAGGAGGGAGGTGAGGGTTAGGAGGAGGTGATGTTAGGAGGTAGGTGAGGGTTAGGAAGAGGTGAGGGTTAGGAGGGAGTTGAGGGTTAAGAAGAGGTGAGTGTTAGGGAGGAGAGGTGAGGTGAGTGTTAGGGAGGAGAGGTGAGGTGAGGGTTAGGAGGGAGGTGAGGGTTAGGAAGAGGTTAGGGTTAGGAGATGTGAGGGTTAAGAGGGAGGTGAGGGTTAGGAGGGAGGTGAGGGTTAGGGTTAGGGGAGGAGAGGGTTAGGAAGATTTGAGGGTTAGGAGGGAGGTAAGGGTTAGGAAGAGGTAAGGGTTAGGAGGGAGTTGGGGGTTAGGAAGAGGTGAGGGTTAGGAGGGAGTTGAGGGTTAGGAGGGAGTTGAGGGTTAGGAAGAGGTGAGTGTTAGGGAGATGAGGGTTAGGAGAGGTGAAGTGAGGGTTAGGAGGGAGGGAGGTGAGGGTTAGGAGAGGTGAGGGTTAAGAGGGAGGTGAGGGTTAGGAGGGAGGTGAGGGTTAGGGGGAAGGAGAGGGTTAGGAAGAGGTGAGGTTTAGGAAGATTTGAGGGTTAGGAGGGAGGTGAAGGTTAGGAAGAGGTAGGTGAGGTTTAGGAGTGAGGTTGAGGTTTAGGAGGGAGGTTTGGGTTAGGAGGGAGGTTTGGGTTAGAGAGAGGTGAGGTGAGGGTTAGGAGGGAGGTTTGGGTTAGGAGAGAGGTTTGGGTTAGGAGAGGTGAGGGTTAGGAGGGAGGTTTGGGTTAGGAGAGGTGAGGGTTAGGAAGGAGGAGAGAGGGTTAGGAGAGGGTTGAGGGTGGGTTAGGAGGGAGGTTTGGGTTAGGAGAGGTGAGGGTTAGGAGGGAGGTTTGGGTTAGGAGAGAGGTTTGGGTTAGGAGAGGTGAGGGTTAGGAGGGAGTTTTGGGTTAGGAGAGGTGAGGGTTAGGAAGGAGGAGAGGGTTAGGAGGTTTGGGAGGTGAGGGTTAGGAGGGAGGTTTGGGTTAGGAGAGGTGAGGTGAGGCTTAGGAGGAAGGTTTGGGTTAGGAGAGAGGTTTGGGTTAGGAGAGGTGAGGGTTAGGAGGGAGGTTTGGGTTAGGAGAGGTGAGGGTTAGGAAGGAGGAGAGGGTTAGAGAGGTGAGGGTTAGGAGGGAGGTTTGGGTTAGGAGAGGTGAGGTGAGGCTTAGGAGGAAGGTTTGGGTTAGGAGAGAGGTTTGGGTTAGGAGAGGTGAGGGTTAGGAGGGAGGTTTGGGTTAGGAGAGGTGAGGGTTAGGAAGGAGGAGAGGGTTAGGAGAGGTGAGGGTTAGGAGGGAGGTTTGGGTTAGGAGAGGTGAGGGTTAGGAAGAAGGAGAGGGTTAGGAGGGAGGTTTGGGTTAGGAGAGAGGTTTGGGTTAGGAGAGGTGAGGGTTAGGAGGGAGGTTTGGGTTAGGAGAGGTGAGGGTTAGGAAGGAGGAGAGGGTTAGGAGAGGTGAGGGTTAGGAGGGAGGTTTGGGTTAGGAGAGGTGAGGGTTAGGAGGGAGGTTTGGGTTAGGAGAGAGGTTTGGGTTAGGAGAGGTGAGGGTTAGGAGGGAGGTTTGGGTTAGGAGAGGTGAGGGTTAGGAAGGAGGAGAGGGTTAGGAGAGGTGAGGGTTAGAAGGGAGGTTTGGGTTAGGAGAGGTGAGGTGAGGCTTAGGAGGAAGGTTTGGGTTAGGAGAGAGGTTTGGGTTAGGAGAGGTGAGGGTTAGGAGGGAGGTTTGGGTTAGGAGAGGTGAGGGTTAGGAAGGAGGAGAGGGTTAGGAGAGGTGAGGGTTAGGAGGGAGGTTTGGGTTAGGAGAGGTGAGGTGAGGCTTAGGAGGAAGGTTTGGGTTAGGAGAGAGGTTTGGGTTAGGAGAGGTGAGGGTTAGGAGGGAGGTTTGGGTTAGGAGAGGTGAGGGTTAGGAAGGAGGAGAGGGTTAGGAGAGGTGAGGGTTAGGAGGGAGGTTTGGGTTAGGAGAGGTGAGGGTTAGGAAGAAGGAGAGGGTTAGGAGAGGTGAGGGTTAGGAGGGAGGTTTGGGTTAGGAGAGGTGAGGTGAGGCTTAGGAGGGAAGTGATGGTTTAAGCATCTCTTTATATTTTGGGTGATTCTATGTCTTTTCTAGTGTATGTTTTTTAATTCTATTATGCTGCAGCCAATTTCCCCTTTCTGGGACAATAACACTCTATGGCTACTTTATGACAAGGGTAGTGGCAGAAGATATTCTGGAAAACCCATCACTAGCATGGCCAAAGCTCTACTTGTCTGCCTGGTTTTGCATCAGCCAACATAGAACATAGAACAACAACATTGATGTATATGCTGATTCGGTGAGCGAGTTTATTAGCAAGTGCATCGGTGATGTTGTACCCACGGCTACTATTAAAACCTTCCCAAACCAGAAACCGTGGATTGATGGCAGCATTCGAGCAAAACTGAAAGCGTGAACCACTACTTTTAATCAGGGCAAGGTGACTGGAAACATGACCGAATACAAACAGTGTAGCTATTCCCTCCGCAAGGCAATCAAACAAGCTAAGCTTCAGTATAGAGACAAAGTAGAGTTGCAATTCAACGGCTTAGACACAAGAGGTATGTGGGTCTACAGTTAATCACGGACTACAAAAAAAACAGCCCCGTCACGAACCCCGATGTCTTGCTCCCAGAGAAACTAAACAACTTCTTTGCTCGCTTTGAGGACAATACAGTGCCACCGACACAGCCCGCTACCAAAACCTGCGGGTTCTCCTTCACCGCAGCCAGTGAGTAAAACATTTAAACGTGTTAAACCTTGCAAGGCTGCCGGCCCAGACGGCATCCCTAGCCGCGTCCTCAGAGCATGCGCAGACCAGCTGGCTGGTGTGTTTACAGACATATTCAATCAATCCCTATCCCAGTCTGATGTTCCCACATGCTTCAAGAGGGCCACCATTGTTCCTGTTCCTAAGAAAGCTAAGGTAACTGAGCTAATCGACTATCGCCCCGTAGCACTCACTTCCGTCATCATGAAGTGCTTTTAGAGACTAGTCAAGGATCATATCACCTCCACCTTACCTGACACCCTAGACCCACTCCAATTTGCTTACCGCCCCAATAGGTCCACAGACGACGCAATCGCAATCCCACTGCACACTGCCCTAACCCATCTGGACAAGAGGAATACCTACAGTATGTAAGAATGCTGTTCATCGACTACAGCTCAGCATTTAACACCATAGTACCCTCTAAACTCGTCATTAAGCTTGAGACCCTGGGTCTCGACCCCGCCCTGTGCAACTGGGTCCTGGACTTCCTGATGGACCACCCCCAGGTGGTGAGGGTAGGAAACAACATCTCCACTCCGCTGATCCTCAACACTGGGGCCCCATAAGGGTGCAATCTCAGGCCTCTCCTGTACTCCCTGTTCACCCATGACTGCGTGGCCATGCACGCCTCCAACTCAATCATTAAGTTTGCAGACGACACTACAGTGGTAGGCTTGATTACCAACAACAACAACACGGCTTACAAGGAGGAGGTGAGGGCCCTCGGGGTGTGGTGTCAGGAAACGTGGTGTCACACTCAACGTCAACAAACAAAGGAGATGATTGTGGACTTCAGGAAACAGCAGAGGGATCACCCCCCTATCCACATTGACAGGACAATAGTGGAGAAGGTGAAAAGTTGTAAGTTCCTCGATGTACACATCACGGACAAACTGAATTGGTCCACCCACACAGACAGCGTGGTGAAGAAGGCGCAACAGCACCTCTTCAACCTCAGGAGGCTGAAGAAATTTGGCTTGTCACCAAAAACACTCACAAACTGTCGGGCTGTATCACCACCTGATACGGCAATTGCTCCGCCCACAACCGTAAGGCTCTCTAGAGGGTAATGAGGTCTGCACAACATATCACCGGGGGAAACTACCTGCCCTCCAGGACACCTACACCATCCAATGTCACAGGAAGGCCATAAAGATCATCAAGGACAACAACCACCTGAGCCACTTCCGGTTCACCCCGCTATCATCCAGAAAACGAGCTCAGTACAGGTGCGTCAAAAAGGTCTTCAAGACTGTTAAACAGTCATCACTAACATTGAGTGGCTGCTGCCAACATACTGACTCAATTCTCTAGGATGTAATAGATGTATCACTAGTCACTTTAATCAATGCCACTTTATATTATGTTTACATACCCTACATTACTCATCGCATATGTACAGTATATACTGTACTCTATACCATCAACTGCATCTTACCCCTGCCGTTTGGCCATCGATCATCCATATATTTATATGTACATATGTACAGTATATACTGTACTCTATCATCTACTGCATCGTTTGTCCATCGATCATCCATATATTTATATGTACATATGTACAGTATATACTGTACTCTATACCATCTACTGCATCTTACCCCTGCCGTTTGGCCATCGATCATCCATATATTTATATGTACATATGTACAGTATATACTGTACTCTATACCATCTACTGCATCTTACCCCTGCCGTTTGGCCATCGATCATCCATATATTTATATGTACATATGTACATATTCTTATTCATTCCTTTACACTTCATCCATATATTTATATGTACATATTCTTATTCATTCCTTTACACTTGTGTGTAAAAGGTAGTTGTTCTGAAATTGTTAGATAACTTGTTAGATATTACTGCATGGTCGGGAACTAGAAGCATTTCACTACACTCGCAGTAACATCTGCTAACCATGTGTCTGTAAATTTCATTTGATTTGAACTGGCTTCAAAATTAGAAAGCATCTGGAGTAGAAAGGACAATGTTTTTATTATTTAATTTAATTTAATTATTCTCTTAGGACAAGAAAATAGGTTATGCAAAATGTGTACTTTTTCTGAGTGAATGTACTTTTCCCGAACTTTGTCTCATTTGTCTCACTGTCCGTTGCGTGACTGCAGCCAGCCTTGGCCAGAGCTACACACGCGCACCACACACGCACACGTGCAGGCACACACACACGCACGCACGCACACACACACACACACACACACACACACACACACACACACACACACACACACACACACACACACACACACACCACAAACAGGCACACAGACACACACTGTGGGGTAGCTAGGGGACACTACACTACACACCCTGTTCCCACCCCTCCTAAAAACAACCCTCCTACGAGACATTGCGTCCAAGCCATACATCAGTCCATGCTGCTTCTGACTGAAGACAATTCAGCAATTCAGCAGCTTCTAAACTGTGGTGCAAACATGGTCACTGTGTACTGCCAACAACAAACAAAAGAGCCAACTGTGGATCCCGCAGTATAACAACAACCAAGCTGTGAGAGGCCCTCTCCCTCTAATGCTCTAATGACTGTTGGAAGGCCATGTGAAGGACTCCACAGTATCATCAGCTGTACACCATTACTGTTTAGCTGTCATTGAGGTCCCAGGCTTTTCTGGGAACAGAGAGGGATAGCTGCACAAGTGCACATGGGGAGATGGAGGTGTGTGTGTGCGCACGCGCGCGCGTGTGTGTGTGTGTGTGTGTGTGTGTGTGTTTGTTTGTGTTGAACTATTATTGATGGGACCAGAAGTCAGTTAAGGTTAGAATTAATGTTAGGGTTAGTTTTAGGGTTAAGGTTAGGGAAAATAGGATTTTGAATGGGACAGAATTGTGTGTCCCCACAAGGTTAGTTGTACAAGACTGTGTGTGTGTGTGTTTGCACCTGTGCATGTATGCATATCTCTGTGTGTGTTACCTCTGCAGTGTGGCCCCTCATCCCAGCCAACCTCCCACTAGAAGTCCCCAACTACAAACACTCCACTAGAAGTCCCCAACTAGAAACTCTCCACTAGAAGTCCCCAACTAGAAACTCTCCACTAGAAGTCCCCAACTAGAAACTCTCCACTAGAAGTCCCCAACTAGAAGCTTTCCGCTAGAAGTCCCCAACTAGAAACCACCCACTAGAAACCCCCCAACTAGAAACCTTCCACTAGAAGTCCCCAACAAGAAAATTTCCACTAGAAGTCCCATACTAGAAACGTTCCACTAGAAGTCCCCAACTAGAAACGTTCCACTAGAAGTCCCCAACTAGAAACTTTCCACTAGAAGTCCCCAACTAGAAACTTTCCGCTAGAAGTCCCCAACTAGAAACTTTCCACTGGAAGTCCCCAACTAGAAACTTTCCGCTAGAACTCCCCAACTAGAAACCACCCACTAGAAGTCCCCAACTAGAAACCACCCACTAGAAGTCCCCAACTAGAAACCACCCACTAGAAGTCTCCAACAAGAAAATTTCCACTAGAAGTCCCCAACTAGAAACGTTCCACTAGAAGTCCCCAACTAGAAACGTTCCACTAGAAGTCCCCAACTAGAAACGTTCCACTAGAAGTCCCCAACTAGAAACGTTCCACTAGAAGTCCCCAACTAGAAACTTTCCACTAGAAGTCCCCAACTAGAAACTTTCCACTAGAAGTCCCCAACTAGAAACTTTCCACTGGAAGTCCCCAACTAGAAACTTTCCGCTAGAACTCCCCAACTAGAAACCACCCACTAGAAGTCCCCAACTAGAAACCACCCACTAGAAGTCCCCAACTAGAAACCACCCACTAGAAGTCTCCAACAAGAACATTTCCACTAGAAGTCCCCAACTAGAAACGTTCCACTAGAAGTCCCCAACTAGAAACGTTCCACTAGAAGTCCCCAACTAGAAACTTTCCACTAGAAGTCCCCAACTAGAAACTTTCCGCTAGAAGTCCCCAACTAGAAACTTTCCACTAGAAGTCCCCAACTAGAAACGTTCCACTAGAAGTCCCCAACTAGAAACTTTCCACTAGAAGTCCCCAACTAGAAACTTTCCGCTAGAAGTCCCCAACTAGAAACTTTCCACTGGAAGTCCCCAACTAGAAACTTTCCGCTAGAACTCCCCAACTAGAAACCACCCACTAGAAGTCCCCAACTAGAAACCACCCACTAGAAACCACCCACTAGAAACCCCCCATTACAAACCCACCGCTATTTTTTATTTTTTTTATTTTACCTTTATTAAACTAGGCAAGTCAGTGAAGAACAAATTCTTATTTTCAATGACGGCCTAGGAACAGTGGGTTAACTGCCTTGTTCAGAGGCAGAACAACAGATTTTTTGTAACTTTTTGTAGCTCGGGATTCGATCAAAACTTTCGGTTACTAGTCCAATGCTCCTAACCACTAGGCTACCTGCCGCCCAAACGACCCCCCACTAGAAACCCTCCACTAAACCCCCACTAGAGAAGCCCTCCACTAGCAACCCCACACTAGAAACTCTCCACTAGAAACCCCACACTAGAAACTAGAAACCCCACACTAGAAAACCTCCACTAGAAACTCTCCACTAGAAACTCCACTAGAAACCCTCCACTAGAAACACCCCACTAGAAACTCTCCACTAGAAACTATCCACTAGAAACTCTCCACTAGAAACACCCCACTAGAAACTCTCCACTAGAAACTCTCCACTAGAAACTCTCCACTAGAAAAGTAGAAGCCCTCCACTAGAACCCCACACTAGAAACCCTCCACTAGAAACACCCCACTAGAAACTCTCCACTAGAAACTCTCCACTAGAAGTCCCCACTAGAAGCCCTCCACTAGGAACCCACACTAGAAGCCCTCCACTAGGAACCCCACACTAGAAACCCCCACGAGAAACCCCACACTAGAAACTAGAAACCCCACACTAGAAACTCTCCACTAGAAACCCTCCACTAGAAACCCCCACTAGAAACTCTCCACTAGAAACCTCCACTAGAAACCCCCACTAGAAACTCTCCACTAGAAACCCTCCACTAGAAACCCTCCACTAGAAACCCTCAATCGAAAACTAGAAACTCTCCACTAGAAACTCTCCACTAGAAGCCCTCCAAGAAACTCTCCACTAGAAATTTTAGAAACCCTCCACTAGAAACCCTCTTTAGAAGCCCTCCACTAGAAACCCCTTTGAAACCCTTCACTAGAAACCCTCTTTAGAAACCCTCCACTAGAAACCCTCTTTAGAAACCCTCCACTAGAAACCCCTCTTTAGAAGCCCTCCACTAGAAACCCCTCTTTAGAAACCCTCCACTAGAAACCCCTCTTTAGAAACTCTCCACTAGAACCCCCTTTTAGAAGCCCTCCACTATAAACCCCTCTTTAGAAACCCTTCACTAGAAACCCCTCTTTAGAAGCCCTCCACTAGAAACCCTCTTTAGAATCCCTCCACTAGAAACCCCTCTTTAGAAGCCCTCCACTAGAAACCCCTCTTTAGAAGCCCTCCACTAGAAACCCCTCTTTAGAAGCCCTCCACTAGAAGCCCTCCACTAGAAACCCCTCTTTAGAAGCCCTCCACTAGAAACCCCTCTTTAGAAGCCCTCCACTAGAAACTCTCCACTAGAAACCCTCTTTAGAAACTCTCCACTAGAAACCCCTCTTTAGAAGCCCTCCACTATAAACCCCTCTTTAGAAACCCTCCACTAGAAACTCCTCTTTAGAAACCCTCCACTAGAAACCCCTCTTTAGAAACCCTCCACTAGAAACCCCTCTTTAGAAGCCCTCCACTAGAAACCCCTCTTTAGAAGCCCTCCACTAGAAACCCCTCTTAGAAACCCTCCACTAGAAACCCCTCTTTAGAAGCCCTCCACTAGAATCCCCTCTTTAGAAGCCCTCCACTAGAAACCCCTCTTTAGAAACCCTCCACTAGAAACCCCTCTTTAGAAACCCTCCACTAGAAACTCTCCACTAGAAACTCCCCACTAGAAACCCTCCACTAGAAACCCTCCACTAGAAACACCCCACTAGAAACTCTCCACTAGAAACTCTCCACTAGAACCCCCCCCCCCACTAGAAGCCCTCCACTAGGAACCCACACTAGAAGCCCTCCACTAGGAACCCCACACTAGAAACCCCCACGAGAAACCCCACACTAGAAACTAGAAACCCCACACTAGAAACTCTCCTAGAAACCCTCCTAGAAACCCCCACTATAAACTCTCCACTAGAAACTCTCCACTAGAAACCCCCCACTAGAAACCCTCCACTAGAAACCCTCCACTAGAAACCCTCCACTAGAAACCCTCAACTCGAAACCTCCCACTAGAAACTCTCCACTAGAAACTCTCCACTAGAAGCCCTCCACTAGAAACTCTCCACTAGAAACCCCTCTTTAGAAACCCTCCACTAGAAACCCCTCTTTAGAAGCCCTCCACTAGAAACCCCTCTTTAGAAACCCTTCACTAGAAACCCCTCTTTAGAAACCCTCCACTAGAAACCCCTCTTTAGAAACCCTCCACTAGAAACCCCTCTTTAGAAGCCCTCCACTAGAAACCCCTCTTTAGAAACCCTCCACTAGAAACCCCTCTTTAGAAACTCTCCACTAGAACCCCCTCTTTAGAAGCCCTCCACTATAAACCCCTCTTTAGAAACCCTTCACTAGAAACCCCTCTTTAGAAGCCCTCCACTAGAAACCCCTCTTTAGAATCCCTCCACTAGAAACCCCTCTTTAGAAGCCCTCCACTAGAAACCCCTCTTTAGAAGCCCTCCACTAGAAACCCCTCTTTAGAAGCCCTCCACTAGAAGCCCTCCACTAGAAACCCCTCTTTAGAAGCCCTCCACTAGAAACCCCTCTTTAGAAGCCCTCCACTAGAAACTCTCCACTAGAAACCCCTCTTTAGAAACTCTCCACTAGAAACCCCTCTTTAGAAGCCCTCCACTATAAACCCCTCTTTAGAAACCCTCCACTAGAAACCCCTCTTTAGAAACCCTCCACTAGAAACCCCTCTTTAGAAACCCTCCACTAGAAACCCCTCTTTAGAAGCCCTCCACTAGAAACCCCTCTTTAGAAGCCCTCCACTAGAAACCCCTCTTTAGAAACCCTCCACTAGAAACCCCTCTTTAGAAGCCCTCCACTAGAATCCCCTCTTTAGAAGCCCTCCACTAGAAACCCCTCTTTAGAAACCCTCCACTAGAAACCCCTCTTTAGAAACCCTCCACTAGAAACTCTCCACTAGAAACTCCCCACTAGAAACTCTCCACTAGAAACCTCCCACTAGAAACTCTCAACTAGAAACCTCCCACTAGGAACCTCCCACTAGAAGCCCTCCACTAGAAACCCCTCTTTAGAAACCCTCCACTAGAAACCCCTCTTTAGAATCCCTCCACTAGAAACCCCTCTTTAGAAACCCTCCACTAGAAACCCCTCTTTAGAAACTCTCCACTAGAAACCCCTCTTTAGAAGCCCTCCACTATAAACCCCTCTTTAGAAACCCTTCACTAGAAACCCCTCTTTAGAAACCCTCCACTAGAAACCCCTCTTTAGAAACCCTCCACTAGAAACCCCTCTTTAGAAACCCTCCACTAGAAACCCCCCAACTAGAAACTTTCCACTAGAAGTCCCCAACTAGAAACTTTCCGCTAGAAGTCCCCAACTAGAAACTTTCCACTGGAAGTCCCCAACTAGAAACTTTCCGCTAGAACTCCCCAACTAGAAACCACCCACTAGAAGTCCCCAACTAGAAACCACCCACTAGAAACCACCCACTAGAAACCCCCCATTACAAACCCACCGCTATTTTTTATTTTTTTATTTTACCTTTATTAAACTAGGCAAGTCAGTGAAGAACAAATTCTTATTTTCAATGACGGCCTAGGAACAGTGGGTTAACTGCCTTGTTCAGAGGCAGAACAACAGATTTTTTGTAACTTTTTGTAGCTCGGGGATTCGATCTTGCAACCTTTCGGTTACTAGTCCAATGCTCTAACCACTAGGCTACCTGCCGCCCACTAGAACGACCCCCCCCACTAGAAACCCTCCACTAAACCCCCCCCACTAGAAGCCCTCCACTAGCAACCCCACACTAGAAACTCTCCACTAGAAACCCCACACTAGAAACTAGAAACCCCACACTAGAAAACCTCCACTAGAAACTCTCCACTAGAAACCCTCCACTAGAATCACCCCACTAGAAACTCTCCACTAGAAACTCCACTAGAAACCCTCCACTAGAAACACCCCACTAGAAACTCTCCACTAGAAACTATCCACTAGAAACTCTCCACTAGAAACTCTCCACTAGAAACTCTCCACTAGAAACCCCCCACTAGAAGCCCTCCACTAGGAACCCCACACTAGAAACCCTCCACTAGAAACACCCCACTAGAAACTCTCCACTAGAAACTCTCCACTAGAACCCCCCACTAGAAGCCCTCCACTAGGAACCCACACTAGAAGCCCTCCACTAGGAACCCCACACTAGAAACCCCCCACGAGAAACCCCACACTAGAAACTAGAAACCCCACACTAGAAACTCTCCACTAGAAACCCTCCACTAGAAACCCCCCACTAGAAACTCTCCACTAGAAACTCTCCACTAGAAACCCCCCACTAGAAACTCTCCACTAGAAACCCTCCACTAGAAACCCTCAACTCGAAACCTCCCACTAGAAACTCTCCACTAGAAACTCTCCACTAGAAGCCCTCCACTAGAAACTCTCCACTAGAAACCCCTCTTTAGAAACCCTCCACTAGAAACCCCTCTTTAGAAGCCCTCCACTAGAAACCCCTCTTTAGAAACCCTTCACTAGAAACCCCTCTTTAGAAACCCTCCACTAGAAACCCCTCTTTAGAAACCCTCCACTAGAACCCCCTCTTTAGAAGCCCTCCACTATAAACCCCTCTTTAGAAACCCTTCACTAGAAACCCCTCTTTAGAAGCCCTCCACTAGAAACCCCTCTTTAGAAACCCTCCACTAGAAACCCCTCTTTAGAAGCCCTCCACTAGAAACCCCTCTTTAGAAGCCCTCCACTAGAAACCCCTCTTTAGAAGCCCTCCACTAGAAGCCCTCCACTAGAAACCCCTCTTTAGAAGCCCTCCACTAGAAACCCCTCTTTAGAAGCCCTCCACTAGAAACCCCTCTTTAGAAGCCCTCCACTAGAAACTCTCCACTAGAAACCCCTCTTTAGAAACTCTCCACTAGAAACCCCTCTTTAGAAGCCCTCCACTAGAAACCCCTCTTTAGAAACCCTCCACTAGAAACCCCTCTTTAGAAACCCTCCACTAGAAACCCCTCTTTAGAAACCCTCCACTAGAAACCCTCTTTAGAAGCCCTCCACTAGAAACCCCTCTTTAGAAGCCCTCCACTAGAAACCCCTCTTTAGAAACCCTCCACTAGAAACCCCTCTTTAGAAGCCCTCCACTAGAATCCCCTCTTTAGAAGCCCTCCACTAGAAACCCCTCTTTAGAAACCCTCCACTAGAAACCCCTCTTTAGAAACCCTCCACTAGAAACTCTCCACTAGAAACTCCCCACTAGAAACTCTCCACTAGAAACCTCCCACTAGAAACTCTCCACTAGAAACCTCCCACTAGGAACCCCCACTAGAAGCCCTCCACTAGAAACCCCTCTTTAGAAACCCTCCACTAGAAACCCCTCTTTAGAATCCCTCCACTAGAAACCCCTCTTTAGAAACCCTCCACTAGAAACCCCTCTTTAGAAACTCTCCACTAGAAACCCCTCTTTAGAAGCCCTCCACTATAAACCCCTCTTTAGAAACCCTTCACTAGAAACCCCTCTTTAGAAACCCTCCACTAGAAACCCCTCTTTAGAAACCCTCCACTAGAAACCCCTCTTTAGAAGCCCTCCACTAGAAACCCCTCTTTAGAAGCCCTCCACTTGAAACCCCTCTTTAGAAGCCCTCCACTAGAAACCCCTCTTTAGAAGCCCTCCACTAGAAGCCCTCCACTAGAAACCCCTCTTTAGAAGCCCTCCACTAGAAACCCCTCTTTAGAAGCCCTCCACTATAAACCCCTCTTTAGAAACCCTTCACTAGAAACCCCTCTTTAGAAGCCCTCCACTAGAAACCCCTCTTTAGAAACCCTCCACTAGAAACCCCTCTTTAGAAGCCCTCCACTAGAAACCCCTCTTTAGAAGCCCTCCACTAGAAACCCCTCTTTAGAAGCCCTCCACTAGAAGCCCTCCACTAGAAACCCCTCTTTAGAAGCCCTCCACTAGAAACCCCTCTTTAGAAGCCCTCCACTAGAAACCCCTCTTTAGAAGCCCTCCACTAGAAACTCTCCACTAGAAACCCCTCTTTAGAAACTCTCCACTAGAAACCCCTCTTTAGAAGCCCTCCACTAGAAACCCCTCTTTAGAAACCCTCCACTAGAAACCCCTCTTTAGAAACCCTCCACTAGAAACCCCTCTTTAGAAACCCTCCACTAGAAACCCCTCTTTAGAAGCCCTCCACTAGAAACCCCTCTTTAGAAGCCCTCCACTAGAAACCCCTCTTTAGAAACCCTCCACTAGAAACCCCTCTTTAGAAGCCCTCCACTAGAATCCCCTCTTTAGAAGCCCTCCACTAGAAACCCCTCTTTAGAAACCCTCCACTAGAAACCCCTCTTTAGAAACCCTCCACTAGAAACTCTCCACTAGAAACTCTCCACTAGAAACCTCCCACTAGAAACTATCCACTAGAAACTCTCCACTAGAAACCTCCCACTAGAAACTCTCCACTAGAAACTCTCCACTAGAAGCCCTCCACTAGAAACTCTCCACTAGAAACCTCCCACTAGAAACCTCCCACTAGAAACTCTCCACTAGAAACTCTCCACTAGAAACCTCCCACTAGAAACCCTCCACTAGAAACCCTCAACTCGAAACCCCCCACTCGAAACCCCCCACTCGAAACCCTCCACTAGAAATCCTACACTGACAGGCCAACTGACTGACTCAGATTCCATAGAGAAGGAATTCTAAACAATCCTCGCAGTTTGTCAGCGGTTTGCTGCAGTTAAACATGTGAGTTGCAGGATGGAGTTAGTCTCTAGCTGCTGTCTTTTGACATGAGCTAGACAGACATATTGTATTACTTCAGCAGATATTTCCCAATTGCATAAAGCTCTAATACAGCTTGGTTCACTGGGTACCATTTCTGTCATGTCCATTATGAATAGCTATCTAATCATGTTATTTTCTTCAAATTTCATCAAATCGTTTTTTTTCTTCTGTGTATTGAGGTAAGTGATTGGAGTGTCAAACAAATCTACAATTTCCCATGCAAGGCACTAACCCAGCCATCTTCCATTTCTCATACCCTACCCCTCTCTCCTCCCCTCCATCCCCCTTCCTACCCCCTCCAGCTCTGACCAGTTTCGAGGTGGTGATCCAGTATGGCCTGGCCACTCCAGAAGGACTGGCTGTGGACTGGATAGCAGGGAACATCTACTGGGTGGAGAGTAACCTAGATCAGATAGAGGTAGCCAAGCTGGACGGAACCATGAGGACCACCCTCCTGGCTGGTGAGGTGGAGCACCCACGGGCTATCGCCCTCGACCCCAGAGATGGGTGAGGAAACAAAACTATAGATTACAAAACAGTAAAGCGTAGATTAGTATAGAACAGTAAAGTGTAGATTAATATAGAACAGTAAAGTGTAGATCACTGTAGAACAGTAAAGCTTAGATTACTGTAGAACAGTAAAGTGTAGATTAGTATAGAACAGTAAAGTGTAGATTACTGTAGAACGGTAAAGTGTAGATTGGTATAGAACAGTAAAGTGTAGATTAATATAGAACAGTAAAGTGTAGACTAATATAGAACAGTAAAGTGTAGATTAGTATAGAACAGTAAATCATAGATTACTGTAGAACAGGAAAGTGTAGATTAGTATAGAACAGTAACGTGTAGATTAGTATAGAACGGTAAAGTGTAGATTAGTATAGAACAGTAAAGTGTAGATTAATATAGAACAGTAAAGGGTAGATTAGTATAGAACAGTAAAGTGTAGATTAGTATAGAACAGTAAAGTGTAGATTAGTATAGAACAGTAAAGCGTAGACTAATATAGAACAGTAAAGTGTAGATTAGTATAGAACAGTAAAGCATAGATTACTGTAGAACAGTAAAGTGTAGATTAGTATAGAACAGTAACGTGTAGATTACTGTAGAACAGTAAAGTGTAGATTTTGACCACAGTCAAAAAAAAAGACATGATATCAATAAAAAGATACAACAAGCTGAAACGAGCCCGGTATGATTCCCCACATGGCAGCTTCTTCTTGTCATTGGTGCTAGCTATCTATACCTCAGGGCCATCACACTGGACCCATGCGATGGGTAGATAACATGGAACCATAGAATAGATACCATATTTTATGTAACCTTTATTTAACTAGGCAAGTCAGTTAAGAACAAATTCTTATTTACAGTGGCAGCCTAGGAACAGTGGGTTAACTGCCTGTTCAGGGGCAGAACGACAGATGTTTTACAGCTCGCAACCTTTCAGTTACTGTCCCAACGCTCTAACCACTAGGCTACCTGCCACTGCACAGTTCCATGGTATCTGTTCTATGGTTCTATAGTATCTGTTCAATGGTTCTATGGTATATGTTCTATGGTTCTATGGTATTGGTTCTACAGTATCTGTTCTATGGTATCTGTTCTATAGTTCTATAGTATCTGTTCTATGATATCAAATCAAATCAAAATCAAATGTATTTATATAGCCCTTCGTACATCAGCTGATATCTCAAAGTGCTGTACAGAAACCCAGCCTAAAACCCCAAACAGCAGGCAATGCAGGTGTAGAAGCACGGTGGCTAGGAAAAAATCCCTAGAAAGGCCAAAACCTAGGAAGAAACCTAGAGAGGAACCAGGCTATGTGGGGTGGTCAGTCCTCTTCTGGCTGTGCCGGGTGGAGATTATAACAGAACATGGCCAAGATGTTCAAATGTTCATAAATGACCAGCATGGTCCAATAATAATAAGGCAGAACAGTTGAAACTGGAGCAGCAGCACGGCCAGGTGGACTGGGGACAGCAAGGAGTCATCATGTCAGGTAGTCCTGAGGCATGGTCCTAGGGCTCAGGTCCTCTGAGAGAGAGAAAGAAAGAGAGAAAGAGAGAATTAGAGAGAGCACACTTAAATTCACACAGGACACCGAATAGGACAGGAGAAGTACTCCAGAAGTACTGTTCTATGGTTCCATGGTATCTGTTCTATGGTATATGTTCTATGTTTCTATAGTATATGTTATATGGTTCTACTTTTGTGCTCCAGAGTGGCGCAGTGGTCTAAGGCACCGCATTTCAGTGCATGAGGTGTCATTACAGACTCTGGTTTGATTCCAGGCTGAATCACAACCAGTGATTGGGAGTCCTATAGGGCGCTGCACAATTGGCCCAGCATTGTCCCGGTTAGGGTTTGGCCGGGGTAGGCTGTCATTGTAAATAAGAATTTGGTCTTAACTGACTTGCCTAGTTAAATTAAGGTTATGTTAAAAAAAAGAACAGATACCATGGAACCATGGAGTGGCAGGTAGCCAGTAACAGAAGGGTTGCTAGATCAAATCTGCCCCTGAACAAGGCAGTTAAACCACTGTTCCTATGCTGTCATTGTAAATTACATTTTGTTCTGAGATATAATAGATATCATGGAACCATAGAACCAAAGAGGCATAATGTGATTGCAGAGTAGTACCTCTTCACAGTCTCATACTGTATGTATGACATACAATATCAGTCAAAATTCTACATTGTAGAATAATAGTGAAGACATGAAAACTGATTTTTTCAAATAGCCACCCTTTTCCTTGATGACAGCTTTGCACACTCTTGGCATTCCCTCAACCAGCTTCACCTGGAATGCATTTCCAACCGTCTTGAAGGAGTCCCCTCATATGCTGGGCCCTTGTTGGCTGCTTTTCTTTCACTCTGCGATCCGACTCATCCCAAACCATCTCAATTTGGTTGAGGTCGGGATTGTGGAGGCCAGGTTATCTATCTGATGCAGCACTCCATCACTCTCCTTCTTGGTAAAATAGCCCTTACACAGCCTGCAGGTGTGTTGGGTCATTGTCCTGTTGGGTCATTGTCCTGTTGAAAATGTAAATGTAATAGTCCCACTAAGCCCAAACCAGCAAAGCTCCACCACAACATAACACCTCCTCCTCCAAGCTTTACGGTGAGAAATACACATGTAGAGATCATCCGTTCACCCACACCATCACACCTCCTCCTCCATGCTTTACGGTGGGAAATACACATGTAGAGATCATCCGTTCACCCACACCGCGTCTCACAAACACACGGCGGTTGGAATCAATCATCTCCAATTTGGACTCCAGACCAAAGGACACATTTCCACCGGTCTAATGTCCATTGCTCATGTTTCTTGGCCCAAGTATGTCTCTTCCTATTGGTGTCCTTCAGTAGTGGTTTATTTTCAGCAATTCGACCATGAAGGCTTGATTCACAATACTTGATTCTTCTCTGAACAGTTGATGTTGAGATGTGTCTGTTACTTAAACTCTGTGAAGCATTTATTTGGGCTGCAATTTCTGAGGCTGGTAATGAACTTATCCTCTGCAGCAGAGGCAACTCTGGGTCTTCCATTCCTGTGGTGGTCCTCATGAGAGCCAGTTTCATCATAGCGCTTGATGTTTTTTTGCGACTGCACTTGAAGAAACTTTCAAAGTTCTTGAAATGTTCTGTATTGACTGACCTTCATGTTTTAAAGTAATGATGGACTGTTGTTTCTCTTTGCTTATTTGACGTGTTCTTGCCAAAATATGGACTTGGTCTTTTACCAAATAGGACTATCTTCTGTATTCCCCCTTCCTTGTCACAACACAACTGATTGGCTCATGCCTGTTAATTGAAATGCATTTCAGGTGACTACCTCATGAAGCTGGTTGAGAGAATGCCAAGAGTGTGCAAAGCTGTCATCAAGGCAAAGGGTGGCTATTTGAAGAATCTCAAATATAACATATATTTTGATTTGTTTAACACTTTTTTGCTTACTACATGATTCCATATGTGTTATTTCATAGATTTGAGATCTTCACTATTATTCTACAATGTAGAAAATAGTACAAATAAAGAAAAACGCTTGAATGAGTAAGTGTTCTAAAACTTTGGACCGGTAGTGTAATGCCGCTGAATATTCCTGAATGTGTGTTTCTCTTTCTATTCTTTGTCTGTGTCTAGTATTCTGTTCTGGACGGACTGGGATGCCAGCTTGCCCAGGATAGAGGCAGCATCTATGAGTGGTGAGGCCAGGAGGACTATCCACAGAGAGACTGGCAGCGGTGGCTGGCCAAACGGACTGACTGTAGACTACATGGAGAGACGCATTGTATGGATCGATGCCAGGTACTGTTGCTCTCCTTACTATACGCACGCACGCACGCACGCACGCACACACACACACACACACACACACACACACACACACACACACACACACACACACACACACACACACACACACACACACACACACACACACACACACACACACCTCCTCTCATAAATGTTTTCTCCCCAGGTCTGATGCCATTTACTCTGCTCTGTATGACGGCTCTGGTCTGATCGAGGTGCTGAGGGGTCATGAGTACCTGTCTCATCCTTTTGCTGTCACTATGTACGGAGGAGAGGTGTACTGGACAGACTGGAGGACCAACACCCTGGCCAAGGCCAACAAGTGGACCGGCAACAACGTAACCGTGGTCCAACGCACCAACACACAACCCTTCGACCTGCAGGTGTATCATCCCTCCAGACAGCCCGAGGGTAGGTCACACGGACGGACGGATGCTTACATAAATACATACAGAGCCTTCAGAAAGTATTCAGACCCCTTGACTTATTCCACATGTTGTTGTTACAGCCTGAATTCAGAATGTTCTCATCCATCTACACACAATACCCCATAATGAGAGTGAAAACATTTTTGCAAATTCAAGAAAATACAGAAATATCTCATTTACATAAGTACTCACACTCCTGAGTCCATATTTTGTAGAAGCACCTTGTGTAGCGATTACAGCTGTGAGTCGTTATGGGTAAGTCTCTTAAAAGCTTTCCACACCTGGATTATGCAACATTTGTCCATTATAATTTTCAAAATTCTTCAAGCTCTGTGAAATTGATTGTTGATCAGACGCAACCCATCCCTTTAGCGGGATCATTTTCATCAACAACCGCTGAATTGCAGAGCGCCACATTTTAAAAAAAATACTACAAATATTTATATTCATGAAATCACAAGTGCAATATAGCAAAACACAGCTTAGCTTGTTGTTAATCCACCTGTCGTGTCCGATTTTGAAAATATGCTTTACAGCGAGAGCAATCCAAGCGTTTGTGTAAGTTTATCGATCACTAGACAAAACATTATGAACACCTAGCATCAAAGTTGCTTGGTCACGAAAATCAGAAAAGCAATCAAATTAATCGCTTACGTTTGATGATCTTCGGATGTTTTCACTCACGAGACAGTTACACAATAAATGCTCCTTTTGTTCCATGAAGATTATTTTTATATCCAAATACCTCCGTTTGTTTGGCGCGTTATGTTCAGAAATCCACAGGCTCGAGCGGTCACGACAACGCAGACGAAAATTCCGTAATGTCCACAGAAACATGTCTAATGTTTTTTATAATCAATCCTCAGGTTGTTTTTAAAATATATAATCGATAATATATCAACCGGCACTGTCTCTATTTCAGTAAGAGAGGGAGAGACAATGGCTGCCCCACTCTGTTGCGCGAGCAAAACTCATGCAAACACCCAGCTATCCACTACGCAATGTTATCTTTCTCACTCATTTTTCAAAATAAAAGCCTGAAACTGTCTAAAGACTGTTGACACCTTGAGGAAGCGATAGGAAAAGGAATCTGGTTGATATCCCTTTAAATGGAGCGAAGGTAGGCTATGGAACATGGAGATTTCAAAATAGAAGCCACTTCCTGGTTTGATTTTCCTCAGGTTTTTGCCTGCAATATCAGTTATGTTATACTCACAGACAATATTTTAACAGTTTTGGAAACTTTAGAGTGTTTTCTATCCTAATCTGTCAATTATATGCATAGTCTAGCATATGGGCCTGAGATACAGGCCGTTTACTTTGGGAACGTTATTTATCCAAACGTAAAAATAGTGCCCCCTAGCTGAAAGAGGTTAAGAGCTTTCCACACCTGGATTGTGCAACATTTGTCCATTATAATTTTCAAAATTCTTCAAGCTCTGTTAAATTGATTGTTGATCATAAGTCACAAGTTGCATGGACTCCCTCATCTCTGTACCCCACACATACAATGATCTGTAAGGTCCCTCAGATGAGCAGTGAATTTCAAACGCAGATTAAACCACGAAGACCAGGGAGGTTTTCCAATGCCTTGCAAAGAAGGGCACCTAATTGTTAGATTGGTAACTTGAGCATGGTCAAGTTATTAATTACACTTTGCACTGTAAATATCTAGGTGTCCTTCCTAACTCAGTTGCCGGATAGGAAGAAACCACTCAGTGATTTCACCATGAGGCCAATGGTGAATTTAAAACAGTTACAGAGTTTAATGACTGTGAGAAAACTGAGGATGGATCAACAACTTTAAAGTTACTCCACAATACTAACCTAATTGACAGAGAAAAAGAAGGAAGCCTGTAAAGAATACAAATATTCCAAAACATGCATCCCGTTTGCAACAAGGCACTAAAGTAATACTGCAAAACATTTGGCAAAACAATTAACTTTTTGTACTGAATACAAGGTATTATGTTTCGGCAAATCCAATACAACACATTACTGAGTACCACTCTACATATTTTCAAGCATAGTGGTGGCTGCATCATGTTATGGGTATGCTTGTCATCGGCAAGGACTAGGGAGTTTTTTTAGGATGAAAAAAACAGAATCAACCCTGGAGTTGCTTACCAAGAAGACAGTGAATGTTCCCTAGTGGCCGAGTTACAGTTTTGACTTAAATCTATTTGCAACTCTAAGGCAAGATCTGAAAATGTTTGTCTAGCGTTTTGTTTAGGAACATTTTCCTCCTGAACTCATTTAGACTTGCCATAGCAAACAAGTTAAATACTTATTGACTATTAATTTGTAAAAATGTGTGAAAACATAATTTCACTTTGACATTGTGGGGTATTGTGTGTAGGCAAGTGGCAAAACATCTCAATTTAATACATTTTAAATTCAGGCTGTTATGTAACAAAATGTAAGAAAAGTCAAGGGATGTGAATACATTATGAAGACACTACACACGCATGCATGCAGGCTGACACACACAAGCAACCTCACACTTCACAGCTGCCTCTTACTGCTAACTGGACTGTGACACACACTTTGGTGCAGTGTTGGAGGAAAGGGCAGGACTGCAGAGTGGTGCACTACACTCAACTCCCCTCAGACAGCTGACCTTTCACTGTTGTCCCATGTGTTGTGTTACCTCCATGATCCTGTGAATCACACACACTGTGGATAATAAAGGCCACACACTGTAGATAATAAAGCCCAGACACTGTGGATAATAAAGCCCAGACACTGTGGATAATAAAGCCCAGACACTGTGGATAATAAAGCCCACACACTGTGGATAGTAAAGCCCACACTGTGGATAATAAAGCCCACACACTGTGGATAATAAAGCCCACACACTGTGGATAGTAAAGCCCACACTGTGGATAATAAAGTCCACACACTGTGGATAATAAAGCCCACACACTGTGGATAGTAAAGCCCACACTGTGGATAATAAAGGCCACACACTGCAGTATTTGACCTTTTAGACTCAATAGTAGAATACACAAGGGGCAATTTCGAAATGTGGTTGTGCATCAGCAGTTTTTCTCTTGTTACATAAACCCTTACTTCCTTAGCCAAAGTGGGCCACCAGTACTTCCCACTCAGACAGCGCACCTTCTGACCGATGCCTGGATGACCAGAGGAGGGTGACGTGTGGGCCCAATAGATCAGCCGGTCACGGACAGCAGACGGCACGTACAGGCGCCCAGCGGGACACTGGAGGGGAGTGGGCTCTGCACGTAGCGCCTGCTCAATGTCCACATCCAGCTCCCACACTACCGGCACCACCAGGCAGGAGGCCGGGAGTATGGGGGTGGGATCCATGGGCCGCTCCTCTGTGTCATACAACCGGGACAGTGCGTCTGCCTTCACGTTCTGGGATTCTGTTCTATAAGAAAGGGTGAAAACAAAACGGGGGAAAAACATGGCCCACCTTGCCTGGCGAGGGTTCAGTCTCCTCGCTGCCCGAATGTACTCGAGATTGCGGTGGTCAGTCCAGATGAGAAAAGGGTGTTTAGCCACCTCAAGCCAATGTCTCCACGCCTTCAAAGCCTTCACGACAGCCAACAGCTCCCGGTCCCCCACCTCATAGTTTTGCTCCGCTGGGCGGAGCTTTCTCGAGAAGAAGGCACAGGGTCGGACCTTCGGTGGCGTACCTGAGCGCTGAGAGAGCACGGCTCCTATCCCAGCCTCGGACGCGTCCGTGTCCACCTCCACTATGAACGCCAGAGAAGGATCGGGATGGGTCAGCACCGGAGCCGAGGTAAACAGAGCCTTCAGGTGACCAAAAGCCCTGTCCGCCTCAGCCGATCACTGCAAACGTACCGATCCCCCCTTCAGCAGTGAGGTAATGGGAGCCGCTAACCTGACCAAAACCCCGGATAAACCTCTGGTAGTAGTTGGCAAACCCTAAGAACCGCTGCACCTCCTTTACTGTGTCGGGAGTCGGCCAATTACGCATGGCTGAAATGCTGTCACTCTCCATCTCCACCCCTGAGGAGGAAATGTGGTACCCTAGGAAGGAGACGGACTGTTGGAAGAACAGGCATTTCTCAGCCTTGACATACAGGTCATGCTCCAACAGTTGACCAAGTACCCTGCGCACCAAGGACACATGCTCGGCGCGTGTAGCGGAGTACATCAGAATGTCCTCAATATACACCACTACAACCTGCCCGTGCAGGTCCCTGAAAATATTGTCTACAAAGGATTGGAAGACAGATGGCGCATTCATCAACCCGTACAGCATGACGAGGTACTCATAATGCCCTGAGGTGGTACTGAACGCCGTCTTCCACTCGTCTCCCTCCCGTATACACACCAGGTTGTAAGCGCTCCTGAGATCTATGGCGGGCCGAGATGATGGAGCATCGCCGCCTGCTCCCGAACACACTCCTCGACCACTATACCAGGGGCACCTGCTCCTGCTGACTCCATTTTGTGGGTGTGAAATTCTGTCAATGGGTGGGTGTAGCTGGTGCATGGAAGTCAGGCGCAGGAGAGCAGAGATGAGTGGACAAAGCACTTTACTCAGGCAATTATTAAAACAGGACGCAACAAGAAAATAAATGCCCAAAGAACAAGTGAGGCAGCACAAAGTACACACAACCAAGTACAAAGTACCGGCTGCCACAAAGCACGGGAACAAAACAAAACCTGGCGTACACCAGCTGGAAGCGCACCAACCTGACAATAAACAATTTTACACACAGACAGTTGGGGGAACAGAGGGTTAAATACAGGTAAGACAGGTAATGAGGGAATGTAAACCAGGTTTGTGGGAAAACAAGACAAAACCAATGAAAGGTGGATCGGCGATGGCTAGAAGACCGGTGACTTCGACCGCCGAACGCCGCCGAACAAGGAGAGGAACCGACTTCGGAAGATGTCGTGACATATGCAAACATTTCTCTCCACCTTATGGCAAAATGTGTAGAATTGCAGGAAATTAGCTGTACAACTGCTTGTTTTCCTCTCCGCTCCATGGCTAAATTAGTAGAATTACATGAAATGTGTTATAAAATTGCAAAAACGCAGACCTGCGAGCAACTGAGGCCCCTCATAATGAGTTCATATTTTTGGTGGCCCCCACCCCATCTACGTTGCCCATCCCTGTATATATGGTGGCCAAGACCATCTGGGCTTAGAAAGGTTGTATTGATCTGGGCTTAGATAGGTCATGTTGATCTGGGCTTAGATGGGTTGTGTTGATCTGGGCTTAGATAGGTTGTGTTGATCTGGACTTAGATAGGTTGTGTTGATCTGGACTTAGATAGGTTATGTTGATCTGGGCTTAGATAGGTTGTATTGATCTGGGCTTAGATAGGTCATGTTGATCTGGGCTTAGATGGGTTGTGTTGATCTGGGCTTAGATAGGTTATGTTGATCTGGGCTTAGATAGGTTGTATTGATCTGGGCTTAGATAGGTTATGTTGATCTGGGCTTAGATAGGTTGTATTGATCTGGGCTTAGATAGGTTATGTTGATCTGGGCTTAGATAGGTTGTATTGATCTGGGCTTAGATAGGTTATGTTGATCTGGGCTTCGATAGGTTGTGTTGATCTTGAAGACATTCTGTGTAGACAGATAGAGACCACTTATCATGTGGTGTGACTTAATCATTATACATTGAGTTTACAAAACATTAGGAACACCTTCCTAATATTGTGTCGCACCCTCTTCTGCCCTCAATTCGTCAGAGCATGGACTCTACAAAGTGTCGAAAACATTCCACAGGGATGCTGGCCCATGTTGACTCCAATGCTTCCCACAGTTGTGTCAGGTTGGCTGGATGTCCTTTGTGTGGTGGACGTTCTTGATACACATGGGAAACTGTTGAGGGTGAAAAACCCAGCAGCGTTGCAGTTCTTGACATACTCAAACCAGTGCGCCTGGCACCTACTACCATACCCCGTTCAAAGGCATTTCAATATTTTATCTCACCCATTCACCCTCTGAATGGCAAACATACACAATCCATGTCTCAATTGGCTTAATTTTTTAACCTTTAACCTGTCTCCTTCCCTTCATCTACACTGATTGAAGTAGTGGTTATCACTAGGAGAGAGCTGATCACAGTGGTTAACACTAGGAGAGAGATGATCACAGTGGTTAACACTAGGAGAGAGCTGATCACAGTGGTTAACACTAGGAGAGAGCTGATCACAGTGGTTAACACTAGGAGAGAGCTGATCACAGTGGTTAACACTAGGAGAGAGCTGATCACAGTGGTTAACACTAGGAGAGAGCTGATCACAGTGGTTATCACTAGGAGAGAGCTGATCACAGTGGTTAACACTAGGAGAGAGATGATCACAGTGGTTAACACTAGGAGAGAGCTGATCACAGTGGTTAACACTAGGAGAGAGCTGATCACAGTGGTTAACACTAGGAGAGAGATGATCACAGTGGTTAACACTAGGAGAGAGATGATCACAGTGGTTAACACTAGGAGAGAGATGATCACAGTGGTTATCAC
This sequence comes from Oncorhynchus nerka, assembly GCF_034236695.1. NCBI lineage: Eukaryota > Metazoa > Chordata > Actinopteri > Salmoniformes > Salmonidae > Oncorhynchus > Oncorhynchus nerka. The sequence continues at coordinate 80,478,054 of NC_088402.1, forward strand.
TAGGAGAGAGATGATCACAGTGGTTAACACTAGGAGAGAGCTGATCACAGTGGTTAACACTAGGAGAGAGATGATCACAGTGGTTAATACTAGGAGAGAGATGATCACAGTGGTTAACACTAGGAGAGAGATGATCACAGTGGTTAACACTAGGAGAGAGATGATCACAGTGGTTATCACTAGGAGAGAGATGATCACAGTGGTTAACACTAGGAGAGAGATGATCACAGTGGTTATCACTCGGAGAGAGATGATCACAGTGGTTAACACTAGGAGAGAGATGATCACAGTGGTTAACACTAGGAGAGAGATGATCACAGTGGTTAACACTAGGAGAGAGATGATCACAGTGGTTAACACTAGGAGAGAGATGATCACAGTGGTTAACACTAGAAGAAGAGATGATCACAGTGGTTAACACTAGGAGAGAGCTGATCACAGTGGTTATCACTAGGAGAGCTGATCACAGTGGTTAACACTAGGAGAGAGATGATCACAGTGGTTAACACTAGGAGAGAGATGATCACAGTGGTTAACACTAGGAGAGAGCTGATCACAGTGGTTAACACTAGGAGAGAGCTGATCACAGTGGTTAACACTAGAAGAAGAGATGATCACAGTGGTTAACACTAGGAGAGAGCTGATCACAGTGGTTAACACTAGGAGAGAGATGATCACAGTGGTTAACACTAGGAGAGAGATGATCACAGTGGTTAACACTAGGAGAGATGATCACAGTGGTTAACACTAGGAGAGAGCTGATCACAGTGGTTAACACTAGGAGAGAGCTGATCACAGTGGTTAACACTAGAAGAAGAGATGATCACAGTGGTTAACACTAGGAGAGAGCTGATCACAGTGGTTATCACTAGGAGAGCTGATCACAGTGGTTAACACTAGGAGAGAGATGATCACAGTGGTTAACACTAGGAGAGAGATGATCACAGTGGTTAACACTAGGAGAGAGATGATCACAGTGGTTAACACTAGGAGAGAGCTGATCACAGTGGTTAACACTAGGAGAGAGCTGATCACAGTGGTTAACACTAGAAGAAGAGATGATCACAGTGGTTAACACTAGGAGAGAGCTGATCACAGTGGTTAACACTAGGAGAGAGATGATCACAGTGGTTAACACTAGGAGAGAGATGATCACAGTGGTTAACACTAGGAGAGAGATGATCACAGTGGTTAACACTAGGAGAGAGATGATCACAGTGGTTAACACTAGGAGAGAGCTGATCACAGTGGTTAACACTAGGAGAGAGCTGATCACAGTGGTTAACACTAGAAGAAGAGATGATCACAGTGGTTAACACTAGGAGAGAGCTGATCACAGTGGTTAACACTAGGAGAGAGATGATCACAGTGGTTAACACTAGGAGAGAGATGATCACAGTGGTTAACACTAGGAGAGAGATGATCACAGTGGTTAACACTAGGAGAGAGATGATCACAGTGGTTAACACTAGGAGAGAGATGATCACAGTGGTTAACACTAGGAGAGAGATTATCACAGTGGTTAACACTAGGAGAGAGCTGATCACAGTGGTTAACACTAGGAGAGAGCTGATCACAGTGGTTAACACTAGGAGAGAGATGATCACAGTGGTTAACACTAGGAGAGAGATGATCACAGTGGTTAACACTGGGAGAGAGATGATCACAGTGGTTAACACTAGGAGAGAGATGATCACAGTGGTTAACACTAGGAGAGAGATGATCACAGTGGTTAACACTAGGAGAGAGATGATCACAGTGGTTAACACTAGGAGAGAGATGATCACAGTGGTTAACACTAGGAGAGAGATGATCACAGTGGTTAACACTAGGAGAGAGCTGATCACAGTGGTTAACACTGGGAGAGAGATGATCACAGTGGTTAACACTAGGAGAGAGATGATCACAGTGGTTAACACTAGGAGAGAGCTGATCACAGTGGTTAACACTAGAAGAAGATATGATCACAGTGGTTAACACTAGGAGAGAGATGATCACAGTGGTTAACACTAGGAGAGAGATGATCACAGTGGTTAACACTGGGAGAGAGATGATCACAGTGGTTAACACTAGGAGAGAGATGATCACAGTGGTTAACACTAGGAGAGAGATGATCACAGTGGTTAACACTAGGAGAGAGATGATCACAGTGGTTAACACTAGGAGAGAGATGATCACAGTGGTTAACACTAGGAGAGAGATGATCACAGTGGTTAACACTAGGAGAGAGATGATCACAGTGGTTAACACTAGGAGAGAGATGATCACAGTGGTTAACACTGGGAGAGAGATGATCACAGTGGTTAACACTAGGAGAGAGATGATCACAGTGGTTAACACTGGGAGAGAGATGATCACAGTGGTTAACACTAGGAGAGAGATGATCACAGTGGTTAACACACAGTGGTTAACACTAGGAGAGAGATGATCACAGTGGTTAACACTAGGAGAGAGATGATCACAGTGGTTAACACTAGGAGAGAGATGATCACAGTGGTTAACACTAGGAGAGAGATGATCACAGTGGTTAACATGTCTTCTTCCCCTCAGCTCCTAACCCTTGTGCAACCGCTGATGGGCAGAGCCCCTGTTCTCACCTGTGTCTGATCAGCTACAACCAGACTTTCTCCTGTGCCTGTCCTCACCTCATGAAGCTGCAGGCTGACAAACACACCTGCAAAGGTAGGAACACACAGCAATACACACACATACTCAGAGGGCTGAGTGATGACCGATGGGTCTGAGCTGGGTCTGAATGTGTGTGTAATTTGCTGTAATTTAGACACACAATCAGATGATTGTCTTCTTAAGAAGAATAGCTCCATTTTAGACCAGCAGCTGTTGCATAGCATTTGGATATGTTGAAATACTGTCTTTGTTATGTGTTGATGGTAACTCTTCCCCTGTATCCCTTGTCTCACCATTCTCTCCCCTACAAGAGTCCCGTCAGTTCCTGCTCTATGCCCGTCAGACAGAGATCAGGGGAGTGGACATAGACAACCCCTACTATAACTACATCATCTCCTTCACGGTGCCAGACATAGACAACGTGACTGTGGTGGACTATGACGCTCTGGAGAACCGGATCTACTGGTCAGATGTTCGAACCCAGACCATCAAGAGAGCCTTCATCAACGGGACCGGAGTGGAGACTGTGGTGTCTGCTGGTAGGAAGACCACTTTATCTTGGGATCAGATTCGGGTCCAAGCTCAATGAAGAGCAGATGAAGTCTTTGGAATCCACTGGGCAAATGTTTAGATCAAGGAATTTGTTTATTTAATGTAGTTAGTGGTTTAGTTCAAATTGCCTGTATGTGTGCTTGTTTTTTCAGACCTGCCCAACGCCCATGGTCTGGCAGTAGACTGGGTGTCTAGGAACCTGTTCTGGACCAGCTATGATGTCAATAAGAAACAGATCAACGTGGCCAGACTGGACGGATCCTTTAAGAATGCTGTCATCCAGGGCCTTGATAAACCCCACTGTCTGGTCCTGCACCCTATACTGGGGTTAGTGGGATACACACGCACGCACACACACGCACACACAATAGAGGAGTAGGAATGGAATTTGGAATAACATAATGACAGCAAAAGAACGTTGATGTTGTCACTGTGATTTCAGCCACGTGACAGTCAAGCCAAGATTAATGTAGGGTAACATGTCATGTGTGTGTCCTTCTCCAGAAAGCTGTACTGGACCGATGGGGACAACATCAGTGTGGCCAACATGGATGGCAGCAACCATACGACGCTCTTCACCAATCAGAGGAGCCCTATAGGTGAGTGTCGTGTAAAACAATGCTGAGAGCATGAAATAAAGTGAGAGCCAGAGTAACAGAAAATTTGAGAGAGCGAGAGAGAGAGTTGACCATGTTCAGTAGTGGTGTGTTTGTCCTTTTTGTCCTCTCCAGGCCTGTCTGTAGACTACGACAGACTGTGTGAGAGAGATTCTGACTGTGATCGTGTTGTGCTAACTGTAACCTTTCTGTCCCCACCAGGCCTGTCTGTAGACTACGACAGACTGTATGAGAGAGATTCTGACTGTGATCGTGTTGTGCTAACTGTAACCTTTCTGTCCCCACCAGGCCTGTCTGTAGACTACGACAGACTGTATGAGAGAGATTCTGACTGTGATCGTGTTGTGCTAACTGTAACCTTTCTGTCCCCACCAGGCCTGTCTGTAGACTACGACAGACTGTATGAGAGAGATTCTGACTGTGATCGTGTTGTGCTAACTGTAACCTTTCTGTCCCCACCAGGCCTGTCTGTAGACTACGACAGACTGTATGAGAGAGATTCTGACTGTGATCGTGTTGTGCTAACTGTAACCTTTCTGTCCCCACCAGGCCTGTCTGTAGACTACGACAGACTGTATGAGAGAGATTCTGACTGTGATCGTGTTGTGCTAACTGTAACCTTTCTGTCCCCTCCAGGCCTGTCTGTAGACTACGACAGTGAGCAGCTGTACTGGGTCAGCTCAGAGAACGGCACCATCAGTCGCTGTAAGTTGGACGGCTCAGGCCTGGAGGTCCTGGACGGGGTCAAACCGGGCAAGCTGACCAAGGCCTCTGCTCTGGCCATCATGGGTGAGGGAGAAACAGACTGTTGTGTTCTGCTTTAGTGTTATCCGTCAACCCACTATTGTGTCTTTAAATACCTGTCTGTTGTGACTTTGAGAGATAGTGTGTGTTCAGTTCAATTTGAAAAAGCTTTATTGTCCATTGATTACAAGAGAGAGAGAATATTATTGAAGCTTGAGCTTGAGACTGGTTGACACAAAACACCAGAACACCAATTCTTAATAAACTGAATGTCCATTTTTGTGTGTGTGTGTGTGTGTGTGTGTATGTGTGTATGTGTGTGTGTGTGTGTGTGTGTGTGTCTGTGTGTGTGTCTGTGTGTGTGTGTGCGTGCGTGTGTGTGTCTGTGTGTGCGTGTGTGTGTGTGTCTGTGTGTGTGCGTGTGTGTGTGTGTAGGAGACAAGCTGTGGTGGGCCGACCAGGGGACAGACCAGATGGGGACCTGTGATAAGAGTGAGGGGGGGAACTGGAAGGTGCTACGTAACAACACTTCTCCCCTGACGCACATGAAGATCTACAACGAGAGCATGCAGACTGATACAGGTAGGATATCACTGACCGTGTCACACTGAGCATGCAGACTGATACAGGTAGGATATCACTGACCGTGTCACACTGAGCATGCAGACTGATACAGGTAGGATATCACTGACCGTGTCACACTGAGCATGCAGACTGGTACAGGTAGGATATCACTGACCGTGTCACACTGAGCATGCAGACTGATACAGGTAGGATATCACTGACCGTGTCACACTGAGCATGCAGACTGATACAGGTAGGATATCACTGACCGTGTCACACTGAGCATGCAGACTGATACAGGTAGGATATCACTGACCGTGTCACACTGAGCATGCAGACTGGTACAGGTAGGATATCACTGACCGTGTCACACTGAGCATGCAGACTGATACAGGTAGGATATCACTGACCGTGTCACACTGAGCTTGCAGACTGATACAGGTAGGATATCACTGACCGTGTCACACTGAGCATGCAGACTGATACGGGTAGGATATCACTGACCGTGTCACACTGAGCATGCAGACTGATACAGGTAGGATATCACTGACCGTGTCACACTGAGCATGCAGACTGGTACAGGTAGGATATCACTGACCGTGTCACACTGAGCATGCAGACTGATACAGGTAGGATATCACGGACCATGACTGAGCATGCAGACTGACAGGTAGGATATGACCGTGTCACACTGAGCATGCAGACTGGTACAGGTAGGATATCACTGACCATGTCACACTGAACATGCAGACTGGTACAGGTAGGATATCACTGACCGTGTCACACTGAGCATGTAGACTAGTACAGGTAGGATATCACTGACCGTGTCACACTGAGCATGCAGACTAGTACAGGTAGGATATCACTGACCGTGTCACACTGAGCATGCAGACTGGTACAGGTAGGATATCACTGACCGTGTCACACTGAGCATGCAGACTGCTACAGGTAGGATATCACTGACCGTGTCACACTGAGCTTGCAGACTGGTACAGGTAGGATATCACTGACCGTGTCACACTGAGCATGCAGACTGGTACAGGTAGGATATCACTGACCATGGCACACTGAGCATGCAGACTAGTACAGGTAGGATATCACTGACCGTGTCACACTGAGCATGCAGACTGGTACAGGTAGGATATCACTGACCATGTCACACTGAGCATGCAGACTGGTACAGGTAGGATATCACTGACCATGGCACACTGAGCATGCAGACTGATACAGGTAGGATATCACTGACCGTGTCACACTGAGCATGCAGACTAGTATAGGTAGGATATCACTGACCGTGTCACACTGAGCATGCAGACTGCTACAGGTAGGATATCACTGACCGTGTCACACTGAGCATGCAGACTGGTACAGGTAGGATATCACTGACCGTGTCACACTGAGCATGCAGACTGGTACAGGTAGGATATCACTGACCGTGTCACACTGAGCATGCAAACTGATACAGGTAGGATATCACTGACCGTGTCACACTGAGCTTGCAGACTGATACAGGTAGGATATCACTGACCGTGTCACACTGAGCATGCAGACTGATACAGGTAGGATATCACTGACCGTGTCCCACTGAGCATACAGACTGATACAGGTAGGATATCACGGACCATGTCACACTGAGCATGCAGACTGATACAGGTAGGATATCACTGACCGTGTCACACTGAGCATGCAGACTGGTACAGGTAGGATATCACTGACCGTGTCACACTGAGCATGCAGACTAGTACAGGTAGGATATCACTGACCGTGTCACACTGAGCATGCAGACTAGTACAGGTAGGATATCACTGACCGTGTCACACTGAGCATGCAGACTGATACAGGTAGGATATCACTGACCGTGTCACACTGAGCATGCAGACTGATACAGGTAGGATATCACTGACCGTGTCACACTGAGCATGCAGACTGCTACAGGTAGGATATCACTGACCGTGTCACACTGAGCATGCAGTCTGCTACAGGTAGGATATCACTGACCGTGTCACACTGAGCTTGCAGACTGGTACAGGTAGGATATCACTGACCGTGTCACACTGAGCATGCAGACTGGTACAGGTAGGATCTCACTGACCATGGCACACTGAGCATGCAGACTAGTACAGGTAGGATATCACTGACCGTGTCACACTGAGCATGCAGACTGATACAGGTAGGATATCACTGACCATGTCACACTGAGCATGCAGACTGATACGGGTAGGATATCACTGACCGTGTCACACTGAGCATGCAGACTGGTACAGGTAGGATATCACTGACCGTGTCACACTGAGCATGCAGACTAGTATAGGTAGGATATCACTGACCGTGTCACACTGAGCATGCAGACTGATACAGGTAGGATATCACTGACCGTGTCACACTGAGCATGCAGACTGCTACAGGTAGGATATCACTGACCGTGTCACACTGAGCATGCAGACTGGTACAGGTAGGATATCACTGACCGTGTCACACTGAGCATGCAGACTGGTACAGGTAGCATATCACTGACCGTGTCACACTGAGCATGCAGACTAGTACAGGTAGGATATCACTGACCGTGTCACACTGAGCATGCAGACTGATACAGGTAGGATATCCCTGACCGTGTCACACTGAGCATGCAGACTGATACAGGTAGGATATCACTGACCGTGTCACACTGAGCATGCAGACGGGTACAGGTAGGATATCACTGACCGTGTCACACTGAGCATGCAGACTGCTACAGGTAGGATATCACTGACCGTGTCACACTGAGCTTGCAGACTGGTACAGGTAGGATATCACTGACCGTGTCACACTGAGCATGCAGACTGGTACAGGTAGGATATCACTGACCATGGCACACTGAGCATGCAGACTAGTACAGGTAGGATATCACTGACCGTGTCACACTGAGCATGCAGACTGGTACAGGTAGGATATCACTGACCATGTCACACTGAGCATGCAGACTGGTACAGGTAGGATATCACTGACCATGGCACACTGAGCATGCAGACTAGTACAGGTAGGATATCACTGACCGTGTCACACTGAGCATGCAGACTAGTATAGGTAGGATATCACTGACCGTGTCACACTGAGCATGCAGACTGCTACAGGTAGGATATCACTGACCGTGTCACACTGAGCATGCAGACTGGTACAGGTAGGATATCACTGACCGTGTCACACTGAGCATGCAGACTGGTACAGGTAGGATATCACTGACCGTGTCACACTGAGCATGCAAACTGATACAGGTAGGATATCACTGACCGTGTCACACTGAGCTTGCAGACTGATACAGGTAGGATATCACTGACCGTGTCACACTGAGCATGCAGACTGATACAGGTAGGATATCACTGACCGTGTCCCACTGAGCATGCAGACTGATACAGGTAGGATATCACGGACCATGTCACACTGAGCATGCAGACTGATACAGGTAGGATATCACTGACCGTGTCACACTGAGCATGCAGACTGGTACAGGTAGGATATCACTGACCGTGTCACACTGAGCATGCAGACTAGTACAGGTAGGATATCACTGACCGTGTCACACTGAGCATGCAGACTAGTACAGGTAGGATATCACTGACCGTGTCACACTGAGCATGCAGACTGATACAGGTAGGATATCACTGACCGTGTCACACTGAGCATGCAGACTGATACAGGTAGGATATCACTGACCGTGTCACACTGAGCATGCAGACTGCTACAGGTAGGATATCACTGACCGTGTCACACTGAGCATGCAGTCTGTTACAGGTAGGATATCACTGACCGTGTCACACTGAGCTTGCAGACTGGTACAGGTAGGATATCACTGACCGTGTCACACTGAGCATGCAGACTGGTACAGGTAGGATCTCACTGACCATGGCACACTGAGCATGCAGACTGATACAGGTAGGATATCACTGACCGTGTCACACTGAGCATGCAGACTGATACGGGTAGGATATCACTGACCGTGTCACACTGAGCATGCAGACTGATACAGGTAGGATATCACTGACCGTGTCACACTGAGCATGCAGACTGGTATGGGTAGGATATCACTGACCGTGTCCCACTGAGCATGCAGACTGATACAGGTAGGATATCACGGACCATGTCACACTGAGCATGCAGACTGATACAGGTAGGATATCACTGACCGTGTCACACTGAGCATGCAGACTGGTACAGGTAGGATATCACTGACCGTGTCACACTGAGCATGCAGACTAGTACAGGTAGGATATCACTGACCGTGTCACACTGAGCATGCAGACTAGTACAGGTAGGATATCACTGACCGTGTCACACTGAGCATGCAGACTGATACAGGTAGGATATCACTGACCGTGTCACACTGAGCATGCAGACTGATACAGGTAGGATATCACTGACCGTGTCACACTGAGCATGCAGACTGCTACAGGTAGGATATCACTGACCGTGTCACACTGAGCATGCAGTCTGCTACAGGTAGGATATCACTGACCGTGTCACACTGAGCTTGCAGACTGGTACAGGTAGGATATCACTGACCGTGTCACACTGAGCATGCAGACTGGTACAGGTAGGATCTCACTGACCATGGCACACTGAGCATGCAGACTAGTACAGGTAGGATATCACTGACCGTGTCACACTGAGCATGCAGACTGATACAGGTAGGATATCACTGACCATGTCACACTGAGCATGCAGACTGATACAGGTAGGATATCACTGACCGTGTCACACTGAGCATGCAGACTGGTACAGGTAGGATATCACTGACCGTGTCACACTGAGCATGCAGACTAGTATAGGTAGGATATCACTGACCGTGTCACACTGAGCATGCAGACTGATACAGGTAGGATATCACTGACCGTGTCACACTGAGCATGCAGACTGCTACAGGTAGGATATCACTGACCGTGTCACACTGAGCATGCAGACTGGTACAGGTAGGATATCACTGACCGTGTAACACTGAGCATGCAGACTGGTACAGGTAGCATATCACTGACCGTGTCACACTGAGCATGCAGACTAGTACAGGTAGGATATCACTGACCGTGTCACACTGAGCATGCAGACTGGTACAGGTAGGATATCACTGACCGTGTCACACTGAGCATGCAGACTGGTACAGGTAGGATATCACTGACCGTGTCACACTGAGCATGCAAACTGATACAGGTAGGATATCACTGACCGTGTCACACTGAGCTTGCAGACTGATACAGGTAGGATATCACTGACCGTGTCACACTGAGCATGCAGACTGATACAGGTAGGATATCACTGACCGTGTCCCACTGAGCATACAGACTGATACAGGTAGGATATCACGGACCATGTCACACTGAGCATGCAGACTGATACAGGTAGGATATCACTGACCGTGTCACACTGAGCATGCAGACTGGTACAGGTAGGATATCACTGACCGTGTCACACTGAGCATGCAGACTAGTACAGGTAGGATATCACTGACCGTGTCACACTGAGCATGCAGACTAGTACAGGTAGGATATCACTGACCGTGTCACACTGAGCATGCAGACTGATACAGGTAGGATATCACTGACCGTGTCACACTGAGCATGCAGACTGATACAGGTAGGATATCACTGACCGTGTCACACTGAGCATGCAGACTGCTACAGGTAGGATATCACTGACCGTCACACTGAGCATGCAGACACTGAGCATGCAGACTGGTACAGGTAGGATATCACTGACCGTGTCACACTGAGCATGCAGACTAGTACAGGTAGGATATCACTGACCGTGTCACACTGAGCATGCAGACTGGTACAGGTAGGATATCACTGACCGTGTCACACTGAGCATGCAGACTGGTACAGGTAGGATATCACTGACCGTGTCACACTGAGCATGCAAACTGATACAGGTAGGATATCACTGACCGTGTCACACTGAGCTTGCAGACTGATACAGGTAGGATATCACTGACCGTGTCACACTGAGCATGCAGACTGATACAGGTAGGATATCACTGACCGTGTCCCACTGAGCATGCAGACTGATACAGGTAGGATATCACGGACCATGTCACACTGAGCATGCAGACTGATACAGGTAGGATATCACTGACCGTGTCACACTGAGCATGCAGACTGGTACAGGTAGGATATCACTGACCGTGTCACACTGAGCATGCAGACAGTACAGGTAGGATATCACTGACCGTGTCACACTGAGCATGCAGACTAGTACAGGTAGGATATCACTGACCGTGTCACACTGAGCATGCAGACTGTACAGGTAGGATATCACTGACCGTGTCACACTGAGCATGCAGACTGATACAGGTAGGATATCACTGACCGTGTCACACTGAGCATGCAGACTGCTACAGGTAGGATATCACTGACCGTGTCACACTGAGCATGCAGTCTGCTACAGGTAGGATATCACTGACCGTGTCACACTGAGCTTGCAGACTGGTACAGGTAGGATATCACTGACCGTGTCACACTGAGCATGCAGACTGGTACAGGTAGGATCTCACTGACCATGGCACACTGAGCATGCAGACTAGTACAGGTAGGATATCACTGACCGTGTCACACTGAGCATGCAGACTGATACAGGTAGGATATCACTGACCATGTCACACTGAGCATGCAGACTGATACGGGTAGGATATCACTGACCGTGTCACACTGAGCATGCAGACTGGTACAGGTAGGATATCACTGACCGTGTCACACTGAGCATGCAGACTGATACAGGTAGGATATCACTGACCGTGTCACACTGAGCATGCAGACTGCTACAGGTAGGATATCACTGACCGTGTCACACTGAGCATGCAGACTGGTACAGGTAGCATATCACTGACCGTGTCACACTGAGCATGCAGACTAGTACAGGTAGGATATCACTGACCGTGTCACACTGAGCATGCAGACTGATACAGGTAGGATATCCCTGACCGTGTCACACTGAGCATGCAGACTGATACAGGTAGGATATCACTGACCGTGTCACACTGAGCATGCAGACTGGTACAGGTAGGATATCACTGACCGTGTCACACTGAGCATGCAGACTGCTACAGGTAGGATATCACTGACCGTGTCACACTGAGCTTGCAGACTGGTACAGGTAGGATATCACTGACCGTGTCACACTGAGCATGCAGACTGGTACAGGTAGGATATCACTGACCATGGCACACTGAGCATGCAGACTAGTACAGGTAGGATATCACTGACCGTGTCACACTGAGCATGCAGACTGGTACAGGTAGGATATCACTGACCATGTCACACTGAGCATGCAGACTGGTACAGGTAGGATATCACTGACCATGGCACACTGAGCATGCAGACTAGTACAGGTAGGATATCACTGACCGTGTCACACTGAGCATGCAGACTAGTATAGGTAGGATATCACTGACCGTGTCACACTGAGCATGCAGACTGCTACAGGTAGGATATCACTGACCGTGTCACACTGAGCATGCAGACTGGTACAGGTAGGATATCACTGACCGTGTCACACTGAGCATGCAGACTGGTACAGGTAGGATATCACTGACCGTGTCACACTGAGCATGCAAACTGATACAGGTAGGATATCACTGACCGTGTCACACTGAGCTTGCAGACTGATACAGGTAGGATATCACTGACCGTGTCACACTGAGCATGCAGACTGCTACAGGTAGGATATCACTGACCGTGTCCCACTGAGCATGCAGACTGATACAGGTAGGATATCACGGACCATGTCACACTGAGCATGCAGTCTGTTACAGGTAGGATATCACTGACCGTGTCACACTGAGCTTGCAGACTGGTACAGGTAGGATATCACTGACCGTGTCACACTGAGCATGCAGACTGGTACAGGTAGGATCTCACTGACCATGGCACACTGAGCATGCAGACTGATACAGGTAGGATATCACTGACCGTGTCACACTGAGCATGCAGACTAGTACAGGTAGGATATCACTGACCGTGTCACACTGAGCATGCAGACTAGTACAGGTAGGATATCACTGACCGTGTCACACTGAGCATGCAGACTAGTACAGGTAGGATATCACTGACCGTGTCACACTGAGCATGCAGACTGGTACAGGTAGGATATCACTGACCGTGTCACACTGAGCATGCAGACTGGTACAGGTAGGATATCACTGACCGTGTCACACTGAGCATGCAGACTGGTACAGGTAGGATATCACTGACCGTGTCACACTGAGCATGCAGACTGATACAGGTAGGATATCACTGAGCATGCAGACGTAGGATATCACACTGAGCATGCAGACTGATACAGGTAGGTATCAGGATGTCACTGAGCATGCAGACTGATACGTGTCACACTGAGCATGCAGACTGGTACAGGTAGGATATCACTGACCGTGTCACACTGAGCATGCAGACTGGTACAGGTAGGATATCACTGACCATGTGTCACACTGAGCATGCATGCAGACCGTGTCACACTGAGTACAGGTAGGATATCACTGACCGTGTCACACTGAGCATGCAGACTGTACAGGTAGGATATCACTGACCGTGTCACACTGAGCATGCAGACTGCTACAGGTAGGATATCACTGACCGTGTCACACTGAGCATGCAGACTGGTACAGGTAGGATATCACTGACCGTGTCACACTGAGCATGCAGACTGGTACAGGTAGGATATCACTGACCGTGTCACACTGAGCATGCAGACTAGTACAGGTAGGATATCACTGACCGTGTCACACTGAGCATGCAGACTGATACAGGTAGGATATCACTGACCGTGTCACACTGAGCATGCAGACTGGTACAGGTAGGATATCACTGACCGTGTCACACTGAGCATGCAGACTGCACTACAGGTAGGATATCACTGACCGTGTCACACTGAGCATGCAGACTGGTACAGGTAGGATATCACTGACCGTGTCACACTGAGCATGCAGACTGGTACAGGTAGGATATCACTGACCGTGTCACACTGAGCATGCAGACTGGTACAGGTAGGATATCACTGACCGTGTCACACTGAGCATGCAGACTGATACAGGTAGGATATCACTGACCGTGTCACACTGAGCATGCAGACTGATACAGGTAGGATATCACTGACCGTGTCACACTGAGCATGCAGACTGTACAGGTAGGATATCACTGACCGTGTCACACTGAGCATGCAGACAGTACAGGTAGGATATCACTGACCGTGTCACACTGAGCATGCAGGATACAGGTAGGATATCACGGACCCGTGTCACACTGAGCATGCAGACTGGTACAGGTAGGATATCACTGACCGTGTCACACTGAGCATGCAGACTGGTACAGGTAGGATATCACTGACCGTGTCACACTGAGCATGCAGACTAGTACAGGTAGGATATCACTGACCGTGTCACACTGAGCATGCAGACTAGTACAGGTAGGATATCACTGACCGTGTCACACTGAGCATGCAGACTGATACAGGTAGGATATCACTGACCGTGTCACACTGAGCATGCAGACTAGTACAGGTAGGATATCACTGACCGTGTCACACTGAGCATGCAGACTGCTACAGGTAGGATATCACTGACCGTGTCACACTGAGCATGCAGTCTGCTACAGGTAGGATATCACTGACCGTGTCACACTGAGCTTGCAGACTGGTACAGGTAGGATATCACTGACCGTGTCACACTGAGCATGCAGACTGGTACAGGTAGGATCTCACTGACCATGGCACACTGAGCATGCAGACTAGTACAGGTAGGATATCACTGACCGTGTCACACTGAGCATGCAGACTGCTACAGGTAGGATATCACTGACCGTGTCACACTGAGCATGCAGACTGGTACAGGTAGGATATCACTGACCGTGTCACACTGAGCATGCAGACTGGTACAGGTAGGATATCACTGACCGTGTCACACTGAGCATGCAGACTAGTACAGGTAGGATATCACTGACACTGAGCATGTCACACTGAGCATGCAGACATAGTACAGGTAGGATATCACTGACCGTGTCACACTGAGCATGCAGACTGTACAGGTAGGATATCACTGACCGTGTCACACTGAGCATGCAGACTGGTACAGGTAGGATATCACTGACCGTGTCACACTGAGCATGCAGACTGGTACAGGTAGGATATCACTGACCGTGTCACACTGAGCATGCAGACTAGTACAGGTAGGATATCACTGACCGTGTCACACTGAGCATGCAGACTGATACAGGTAGGATATCACTGACCGTGTCACACTGAGCATGCAGACTGATACAGGTAGGATATCACTGACCGTGTCACACTGAGCATGCAGACTGCTACAGGTAGGATATCACTGACCGTGTCACACTGAGCATGCAGACTGCTACAGGTAGGATATCACTGACCGTGTCACACTGAGCTTGCAGACTGGTACAGGTAGGATATCACTGACCGTGTCACACTGAGCATGCAGACTGGTACAGGTAGGATATCACTGACCATGGTCACACTGAGCATGCAGACTAGTACAGGTAGGATATCACTGACCGTGTCACACTGAGCATGCAGACTGGTACAGGTAGGATATCACTGACCATGTCACACTGAGCATGCAGACTGGATACAGGTAGGATATCACTGACCATGTCACACTGAGCATGCAGACTGTACAGGTAGGATATCACTGACCGTGTCACACTGAGCATGCAGACTGTTACAGGTAGGATATCACTGACCGTGTCACACTGAGCATGCAGACTGCTACAGGTAGGATATCACTGACCGTGTCACACTGAGCATGCAGACTGGTACAGGTAGGATATCACTGACCGTGTCACACTGAGCATGCAGACTGGTACAGGTAGGATATCACTGACCGTGTCACACTGAGCATGCAGACTGATACAGGTAGGATATCACTGACCGTGTCACACTGAGCATGCAGACTGATACAGGTAGGATATCACTGACCGTGTCACACTGAGCATGCAGACTGGTACAGGTAGGATATCACTGACCGTGTCCCACTGAGCATGCAGACTGATACAGGTAGGATATCACGGACCATGTCACACTGAGCATGCAGACTGATACAGGTAGGATATCACTGACCGTGTCACACTGAGCATGCAGACTGGTACAGGTAGGATATCACTGACCGTGTCACACTGAGCATGCAGACTAGTACAGGTAGGATATCACTGACCGTGTCACACTGAGCATGCAGACTAGTACAGGTAGGATATCACTGACCGTGTCACACTGAGCATGCAGACTGATACAGGTAGGATATCACTGACCGTGTCACACTGAGCATGCAGACTGATACAGGTAGGATATCACTGACCGTGTCACACTGAGCATGCAGACTGCTACAGGTAGGATATCACTGACCGTGTCACACTGAGCATGCAGTCTGCTACAGGTAGGATATCACTGACCGTGTCACACTGAGCTTGCAGACTGGTACAGGTAGGATATCACTGACCGTGTCACACTGAGCATGCAGACTGGTACAGGTAGGATCTCTGACTGCACACTGAGCATGCAGACTAGTACAGGTAGGATATCACTGACCGTGTCACACTGAGCATGCAGACTGATACAGGTAGGATATCACTGACCATGTCACACTGAGCATGCAGACTGATACGGGTAGGATATCACTGACCGTGTCACACTGAGCATGCAGACTGTACAGGTAGGATATCACTGAGCACACTGAGCATGCAGACTGGTACAGGTAGGATATCACTGACCGTGTCACACTGAGCATGCAGACTGATACAGGTAGGATATCACGGACCATGTCACACTGAGCATGCAGACTGATACAGGTAGGATATCACTGACCGTGTCACACTGAGCATGCAGACTGGTACAGGTAGGATATCACTGACCATGTCACACTGAACATGCAGACTGGTACAGGTAGGATATCACTGACCGTGTCACACTGAGCATGCAGACTGGTACAGGTAGGATATCACTGACCGTGTCACACTGACATGCAGACTGATACAGGTAGGATATCACTGACCGTGTCACACTGAGCATGCAGACTGATACAGGTAGGATATCACTGACCGTGTCACACTGAGCATGCAGACTGGTACAGGTAGGATATCACTGACCGTGTCACACTGAGCATGCAGACTGCTACAGGTAGGATATCACTGACCGTGTCACACTGAGCTTGCAGACTGGTACAGGTAGGATATCACTGACCGTGTCACACTGAGCATGCAGACTGGTACAGGTAGGATATCACTGACCATGGCACACTGAGCATGCAGACTAGTACAGGTAGGATATCACTGACCGTGTCACACTGAGCATGCAGACTGGTACAGGTAGGATATCACTGACCATGTCACACTGAGCATGCAGACTGGTACAGGTAGGATATCACTGACCATGTCACACTGAGCATGCAGACTAGTACATGCAGACTAGTACAGGTAGGATATCACTGACCGTGTCACACTGAGCATGCAGACTAGTACAGGTAGGATATCACTGACCGTGTCACACTGAGCATGCAGACTGCTACAGGTAGGATATCACTGACCGTGTCACACTGAGCATGCAGACTGGTACAGGTAGGATATCACTGACCGTGTCACACTGAGCATGCAGACTGGTACAGGTAGGATATCACTGACCGTGTCACACTGAGCATGCAGACTGATACAGGTAGGATATCACTGACCGTGTCACACTGAGCATGCAGACTGATACAGGTAGGATATCACTGACCGTGTCACACTGAGCATGCAGACTGGTACAGGTAGGATATCACTGACCGTGTCACACTGAGCATGCAGACTGATACAGGTAGGATATCACTGACCATGTCACACTGAGCATGCAGACTGTACAGGTAGGATATCACTGACCGTGTCACACTGAGCATGCAGACTGTACAGGTAGGATATCACTGACCGTGTCACACTGAGCATGCAGACTGTACAGGTAGGATATCACTGACCGTGTCACACTGAGCATGCAGACTGATATCACTACAGGTAGGATATCACTGACCGTGTCACACTGAGCATGCAGACTGCTACAGGTAGGATATCACTGACCGTGTCACACTGAGCATGCAGACTGGTACAGGTAGGATATCACTGACCGTGTCACACTGAGCATGCAGACTGGTACAGGTAGGATATCACTGACCGTGTCACACTGAGCATGCAGACTGGTACAGGTAGGATATCACTGACCGTGTCACACTGAGCATGCAGACTGGTACAGGTAGGATATCACTGACCGTGTCACACTGAGCATGCAGACTGGTACAGGTAGGATATCACTGACCGTGTCACACTGAGCATGCAGACTGGTACAGGTAGGATATCACTGACCGTGTCACACTGAGCATGCAGACTGGTACAGGTAGGATATCACTGACCGTGTCACACTGAGCATGCAGACTGGTACAGGTAGGATATCACTGACCGTGTCACACTGAGCATGCAGACTGGTACAGGTAGGATATCACTGACCGTGTCACACTGAGCATGCAGACTGGTACAGGTAGGATATCACTGACCGTGTCACACTGAGCATGCAGACTGGTACAGGTAGGATATCACTGACCGTGTCACACTGAGCATGCAGACTGATACAGGTAGGATATCACTGACCGTGTCACACTGAGCATGCAGACTGATACAGGTAGGATATCACTGACCGTGTCACACTGAGCATGCAGACTGATACAGGTAGGATATCACTGACCGTGTCACACTGAGCATGCAGACTGGTACAGGTAGGATATCACTGACCGTGTCACACTGAGCATGCAGACTGGATACAGGTAGGATATCACTGACCGTGTCACACTGAGCATGCAGACTGATACAGGTAGGATATCACTGACCATGTCACACTGAGCATGCAGACTGATACAGGTAGGATATCACTGACCGTGTCACACTGAGCATGCAGACTGATACAGGTAGGATATCACTGACCGTGTCACACTGAGCATGCAGACTGTACAGGTAGGATATCACTGACCGTGTCACACTGAGCATGCAGACTGATACAGGTAGGATATCACTGACCGTGTCACACTGAGCATGCAGACTGGTACAGGTAGGATATCACTGACCGTGTCACACTGAGCATGCAGACTGGTACAGGTAGGATATCACTGACCGTGTCACACTGAGCATGCAGACTGGTACAGGTAGGATATCATCACGTGTCACACTGAGCATGCAGACTAGTACAGGTAGGATATCACTGACCGTGTCACACTGAGCATGCAGACTGGTACAGGTAGGATATCACTGACCGTGTCACACTGAGCATGCAGACTGGTACAGGTAGGATATCACTGACCGTGTCACACTGAGCATGCAGACTGGTACAGGTAGGATATCACTGACCGTGTCACACTGAGCATGCAGACTGGTACAGGTAGGATATCACTGACCATGTCACACTGAGCATGCAGACTGGTACAGGTAGGATATCACTGACCGTGTCACACTGAGCATGCAGACTGGTACAGGTAGGATATCACTGACCATGTCACACTGAGCATGCAGACTGTACAGGTAGGATATCACTGACCATGGTCACACTGAGCATGCAGATACAGGTAGGATATCACTGACCGTGTCACACTGAGCATGCAGACTGAGTATAGGTAGGATATCACTGACCGTGTCACACTGAGCATGCAGACTGCTACAGGTAGGATATCACGTGTCACACTGAGCATGCAGACTCAGTAGGATATCACTGTCACACTGAACATGCAGACTGGTACAGGTAGGATATCACTGACCGTGTCACACTGAGCATGCAAACTGATACAGGTAGGATATCACTGACCGTGTCACACTGAGCTTGCAGACTGATACAGGTAGGATATCACTGACCGTGTCACACTGAGCATGCAGACTGATACAGGTAGGATATCACTGACCGTGTCACACTGAGCATGCAGACTGATACAGGTAGGATATCACTGACCATGTCACACTTACCAACTTAACAGGTACAACTCAGATGAGTTAATGAATGAATGACACTATGCAACTGAATGAATAAGACATGTTTTTCTTTTTGACTGAGAGGTTTTGAAAAGTCCTGTTTTGTTATTATTGTTTTGCTGTTCTGAACTGTCTTTTTTCCCTGTTGTCCCAGGCATCAACCTGTGTAGCAATAAGAATGGAGACTGTTCCCAGCTGTGCCTGCCCACCTCCCCGAGCACCAGAGCCTGTATGTGTACCGCAGGCTACAGCCTCCAGAGTGGGCAGCAGTCCTGCGAGGGTAACAGACCAACACATGTTAAATACTTTATTCAAATCCACAAATCACATTACATTGCAAAAACCATTCAAAATATTTCAAAGGTGACAGGTGCATGGCCATTCATACTGTATTTCCTATATTTAGCTACACTGTTCTACACACACCCCAGGATATACTGTATACTGTAACAGTAGTGTTATGAACTGTTATGTGTTCTCTCTCCAGGCATGGGCTCCTTCCTGCTCTACTCAGTGCATGAGGGCATTAGAGGAATCCCCCTTGACCCATCTGATCAATCCGATGCCCTGGTGCCCGTGTCTGGCACCTCGCTGGCTGTGGGCATCGACTTCCACGCTGGTGAGTGTACTGCTACGGACCCACCAACAACAATACAAGAGTTTGGTTTGAGGAGTCACACCAACCGTGCTGTGAAGTGTACCTGAACTGTTATTACACTGTGCCTGCCTGAGTGATTGTTGTCTCCAGTTACTTACCGTCATCACTGTGCTGCCATGTAGACAATGAGACTATCTACTGGGTGGACATGGGCCTGAGCACCATCAGCAGAGCTAAGAGAGACCAGACCTGGAGAGAAGACGTGGTGACCAATGGCATCGGCAGGGTGGAGGGCATCACTGTGGACTGGATAGCAGGTCAGGGAACAACTACAGGCGCACACACACACACATAGATACACACATACATGGACAGTACAGAAGCACGCACGCACACACACACACATGGATACACACATGCATAGACCATACAAAATCATGCACGCACACATGCACACACACACTGAACCCGACCCCTCCTGTCCCTCTCCTGTCAGGTAACATCTACTGGACAGACCAGGGCTTTGACGTGATCGAGGTGGCCAGACTCAATGGTTCATTCCGCTATGTGGTCATCTCCCATGGTCTGGACAAGCCCCGTGCCATCACCGTCCACCCAGAAAGAGGGTGAGTGGCTAGGGACTGAGGCTTGGCTACTGGGACTGGGACTGGGACTGGGGTTGGGGACTGGTACTGGGGCTTGTCTAATGGGACTAGGGCTGAGACTGGAGCTTGGCTACCAGGGTTTGGCTACAAGGTCTAGGACTGGGGCTTGGCTAATGGGAGAGGGGCTTGGCTGCTGGGGCTAGGGCTTGGACTGAGGCTTGGCAACTGGGGCTTGGCTATTGGGGCTGGGGCTTGGCAACTGGGGCTTGGCTATTGGGGCTGGGGCTTTGTTATTGGAGCTGGGACTGGGGCTTGGCTACTGGAACTGGGGCTTGCCAACTGGGACTGAGGCTTGGCTGTTGGGGCTGGGGGCTGGGACTGGGGATTGTCTACTGCGGCTTGGCTACAGGGGCTGTTCTTGGTAATTTGGGTTCGGACTGGGGCTTGGCTACTGGGACTGAGGCTTGGCTTTTGGGGCTGGGGGCTTGGACTGAGGCTTGTCTACTGGGACTAGGGCTGGCACTGGAGCTTGGCTACTAGGGCTGGGACTGGGGCTTGGCTACTGGGACTGAGGCTTGGCTTTTGGGGCTGGGGGCTTGGACTGGAGCTTGTCTACAGGGACTAGGGCTGGCACTGGAGCTTTGCTACTAGGGCTGGGACTGGGGCTTGGCTACTGGGACTGGGGTTTGGCTCCTGGGGCTAGGGCTTGGCTACTGGGACTGAGACTTGGCTATTGGGACTGGGGCTTGTCTACTAGGGCTTGGCTACTAGGGCTGGGACTGGGGCTTGGCTATTGGGACTGGGGCTTGGCTATTGGGACTGGGGCTTGGCTACTGGGGCTTGGACTGAGGCTTGGCTATTGGGGCTTGACTACTCGGACTGGGGCTTGGCTATTGGGGCTGGGGCTTGGCTACTGGGGCTGGGGTTTGGCTATTGGGGCTGGGACTGGGACTTGGTTACTTTGACTGGGGCTTGGCTACTGGGGCTGGGTCTTGGCTGCTGGGGCTGGCCCTTGTCTGTCTGTGTATAGTGTAGTGCTGTATGTGTCATAACATGGTTACCTACAGTATGGGGTATTATTCGTCCAGCAACCAGCTATATTTGCACTTTGATTAATAATTACAAGCAGTAGCTAGTTATATGATGGTACATTGTAAGTAAGTGTTTATTGTGATATTTAATCTATCAACCTCGTATGTGTGTGTGTGTGTGTGTGTGTGTGTGTGTGTGTGTGTGTGTGTGTGTGTGTGTGTGTGTGTGTGTGTGTAGGTATCTATTCTGGACAGAGTGGGGTCAGGTCCCCCGTATAGAGCGGGCCCGTCTCGACGGCTCTCAGAGAGTGGTCCTGGTCAATGACAGCATCATGTGGCCCAACGGAATCTCCATCGACTACAAGGTACAGTACACACACACACACACAATTTATTTATTGAGGTTTCATTTTATTAGCAAAATCCACATTTCAGATTATTTACAAATCCTTCTTTCGGATTCACACGTATCCAGAATGTTTCTCCTCTTTACAACCTTGTTGTTTCGAAAAAACAGAATATTTTTCTGCTTGATATTGTTGTTCTTATTGTTTGTGTGTAGGAGCAGCAGTTGTACTGGTGTGATGCACGGACTGATAGGATAGAGCGTATCAATCTGGAGAATGGAGAAAACAGAGAGCTGGTGCTGGCCAATAACAACATGGACATGTTCGCTGTGTCCGTCTTCGAGGGCTTCATCTACTGGAGTGACAGGTGAGTTGCCTGCTGTCCTATCCCTGTCATCTCCTCTGTGTTTAACCCTTAATATCCCATGCTGCACTGCGGTAGTATGTTTGACTAACTTGACTGAAGACCTTGGCTCCTATGTGGAGCATTGACCATTGACGAACAGTAAGGACTACAGTATGCAATGGGATTACATTTCCCTCAAAGCCTATTTAAATTGACTGACAGTCTTGTATGTGAGATTGTTGCCTTCATCCAGTATCCCCTTTGCATAAGTTTAATTTACTACAAATGTTGTTGTTTTTCCTCCAAGCCTGTTTAAAGTGGCTGATAGTGTTTTGTATGTTGTATTGGACCAGGACTCACGCCAACGGTTCCATCAAGAGAGGAAACAAAGACAACGCTACAGAATATGTGTATCTGAGGACCGGCATCGGTGTACAGCTGAAAGACATCAAGGTCTTCAACAGAGACAGGCAACAAGGTAAGAACACTTAACCCCTGAATTGAAATGGATTGAATTGAAATGAAATTCTCTCTAACCCTGGTGTGCTGTGTTTAGTTGTATGAGACTGATGTGTCTATGAGACTGATGTGTCTATGAGACTGATGTGTATATGAGATTGATGTGTCTATGAGACTGATGTGTCAAATCAGAGTGTGTCTATGAGACTGATGTGTCTAATCAGTGTGTGTCTATGAGAATGATGTGTGTGACCAGTGTGTGTCTATGAGACTGATGTGTCTAATCAGTGTGTGTCTATGAGAATGATGTGTGTGACCAGTGTGTGTGTTCTCCCTCAGGCACCAACGTCTGTAAAAACAACAATGGCGGCTGCGAACAGCTCTGCCTTTACCGCGGCAACGGGGAGCGAACCTGCGCCTGCGCACACGGCATGCTGGCCGAGGACAGCCACAGTTGCCGCGACTATGACGGCTACCTGCTGTACTCGGAGCGGACCATTCTGAAGAGTATCCACCTATCAGACGAGACCAACCTGAACGCCCCCATCAAGCCCTTTGAGGACCCGGAACACATGAAAAACGTCATTGCCCTGACCTTTGACTACCGCGGAGGAGGGGGGAGGGGAGCCAACCGGATCTTCTTCAGTGACATACACTTTGGAAACATCCAGCAGATCAACGATGACGGATCAGAACTGCAGAAGGTTGTAGAGAGTGAGTACTAATGTTTAGTCTGTTATGTTAAAAGAATGAGCTGGCGCACACCCAGAGAAATTATTTTGTGTAGAGGTGTTGACTAACGGCGAATAAACTGTTAGCTATACAAATACATAAAGAGAGTCCAAGCTCTATCTATATATAAAAAGAGAGTCCACGCTCTATCTATATACATAAAGAGAGTCCACGCTCTATCTATATACATAAAGAGAGTCCACGCTCTATCTATATACATATAGAGAGTCCACGCTCTATCTATATATAAAAAGAGAGTCCACGCTCTATCTATGTACATATAGAGAGTCCACGCTCTATCTATATATAAAGAGAGTCCACGCTCTATCTATATATAAAAAGAGAGTCCACGCTCTATCTATATGCATATAGAGAGTCCACGCTCTATCTATACATAAAGAGAGTCCACGCTCTATCTATATGCATATAGAGAGTCCACGCTCTATCTATACATAAAGAGAGTCCATGCTCTATCTATATACATAAAGAGAGTCCACGCTCTATCTATATGCATATAGAGAGTCCACGCTCTATCTATACATAAAGAGAGTCCACGCTCTATCTATATATAAAAAGAGAGTCCACGCTCTATCTATATACATATAGAGAGTCCACGCTCTATCTATACATAAAGAGAGTCCACGCTCTATCTATATACATATAGAGAGTCCACGCTCTATCTATATATAAAGAGAGTCCACGCTCTATCTATATATAAAAAGAGAGTCCACGCTCTATCTATATACATATAGAGAGTCCACGCTCTATCTATATATAAAAAGAGAGTCCACGCTCTATCTATATACATATAGAGAGTCCACGCTCTATCTATACATAAAGAGAGTCCACGCTCTATCTATATATAAAAAGAGAGTCCATGCTCTATCTATATACATAAAGAGAGTCCACGCTCTATCTATATATAAAAAGAGAGTCCACGCTCTATCTATATACATAAAGAGAGTCCACGCTGTATCTATACATAAAGAGTCCACGCTCTATCTATATATAAAAAGAGAGTCCACGCTCTATCTATATACATATAGAGAGTCCACGCTCTATCTATATATAAAGAGAGTCCACGCTCTATCTATATATAAAAAGAGAGTCCACGCTCTATCTATATGCATATAGAGAGTCCACGCTCTATCTATACATAAAGAGAGTCCACGCTCTATCTATATGCATATAGAGAGTCCACGCTCTATCTATACATAAAGAGAGTCCATGCTCTATCTATATACATAAAGAGAGTCCACGCTCTATCTATATGCATATAGAGAGTCCACGCTCTATCTATACATAAAGAGAGTCCACGCTCTATCTATATATAAAAAGAGAGTCCACGCTCTATCTATATACATATAGAGAGTCCACGCTCTATCTATACATAAAGAGAGTCCACGCTCTATCTATATACATAAAGAGAGTCCACGCTCTATCTATATACATATAGAGAGTCCACGCTCTATCTATATATAAAGAGAGTCCATGCTCTATCTATATATAAAAAGAGAGTCCACGCTCTATCTATATACATATAGAGAGTCCACGCTCTATCTATATATAAAGAGAGTCCATGCTCTATCTATATATAAAAAGAGAGTCCACGCTCTATCTATACATAAAGAGAGTCCACGCTCTATCTATATACATAAAGAGAGTCCACGCTCTATCTATATATAAAAAGAGAGTCCACGCTCTATCTATATACATATAGAGAGTCCACGCTCTATCTATACATAAAGAGAGTCCACGCTCTATCTATATATAAAAAGAGAGTCCATGCTCTATCTATATACATAAAGAGAGTCCACGCTCTATCTATATATAAAAAGAGAGTCCACGCTCTATCTATATACATAAAGAGAGTCCACGCTGTATCTATACATAAAGAGTCCACGCTCTATCTATATATAAAAAGAGAGTCCACGCTCTATCTATATATAAAAAGAGAGTCCACGCTCTATCTATATACATAAAGAGAGTCCACGCTCTATCTATATACATATAGAGAGTCCACGCTCTATCTATATATAAAAAGAGAGTCCACGCTCTATCTATGTACATATAGAGAGTCCACGCTCTATCTATATATAAAAAGAGAGTCCACGCTCTATCTATATGCATATAGAGAGTCCACGCTCTATCTATACATAAAGAGAGTCCACGCTCTATCTATATGCATATAGAGAGTCCACGCTCTATCTATACATAAAGAGAGTCCATGCTCTATCTATATACATAAAGAGAGTCCACGCTCTATCTATATGCATATAGAGAGTCCACGCTCTATCTATACATAAAGAGAGTCCACGCTCTATCTATATATAAAAAGAGAGTCCACGCTCTATCTATATACATATAGAGAGTCCACGCTCTATCTATATATAAAAAGAGAGTCCACGCTCTATCTATATATAAAAAGAGAGTCCACGCTCTATCTATGTACATATAGAGAGTCCACGCTCTATCTATATATAAAGAGAGTCCACGCTCTATCTATATATAAAAAGAGAGTCCACGCTCTATCTATATGCATATAGAGAGTCCACGCTCTATCTATACATAAAGAGAGTCCATGCTCTATCTATATACATAAAGAGAGTCCACGCTCTATCTATATGCATATAGAGAGTCCACGCTCTATCTATACATAAAGAGAGTCCACGCTCTATCCAGTCCACGCTCTATCTATATACATATAGAGAGTCCACGCTCTATCTATATATAAAAAAGAGAGTCCACGCTCTATCTATATATACATAAAAAGAGAGTCCACGCTCTATCTATATACAAAAGAGAGTCCACGCTCTATCTATATACATAAAAGAGAGTCCACGCTCTATCTATATACATATAGAGAGTCCACGCTCTATCTATATATAAAAAGAGAGTCCACGCTCTATCTATGTACATATAGAGAGTCCATCTATCTATATATAAAAAGAGAGTCCACGCTCTATCTATATGCATATAGAGAGTCCACGCTCTATCTATACATAAAGAGAGTCCACGCTCTATCTATATGCATATAGAGAGTCCACGCTCTATCTATACATAAAGAGAGTCCATGCTCTATCTATATACATAAAGAGAGTCCACGCTCTATCTATATCTATATATCTATATAAAGAGAGTCCACGCTCTATCTATATATAAAAAAAGAGAGTCCACGCTCTATCTATATACATATAAAAAGAGAGTCCACGCTCTATCTATATATAAAAGAGAGTCCACGCTCTATCTATATATAAAAAGAGAGTCCACGCTCTATCTATGTACATATAGAGAGTCCACGCTCTATCTATATATAAAGAGAGTCCACGCTCTATCTATATATAGTCCACGCTCTATCTATATGCATATAGAGAGTCCACGCTCTATCTATACATAAAGAGAGTCCACGCTCTATCTATATGCATATAGAGAGTCCACGCTCTATCTATACATAAAGAGAGTCCATGCTCTATCTATATACATAAAGAGAGTCCACGCTCTATCTATATGCATATAGAGAGTCCACGCTCTATCTATACATAAAGAGAGTCCACGCTCTATCTATATATAAAAGAGAGTCCACGCTCTATCTATATACATATAGAGAGTCCACGCTCTATCTATACATAAAGAGAGTCCACGCTCTATCTATATGCATATAGAGAGTCCACGCTCTATCTATACATAAAGAGAGTCCATGCTCTATCTATATACATAAAGAGAGTCCACGCTCTATCTATATGCATATAGAGAGTCCACGCTCTATCTATACATAAAGAGAGTCCACGCTCTATCTATATATAAAAAGAGAGTCCACGCTCTATCTATATACATATAGAGAGTCCACGCTCTATCTATACATAAAGAGAGTCCACGCTCTATCTATATACATAAAGAGAGTCCACGCTCTATCTATATACATAAAGAGAGTCCACGCTCTATCTATATATAAAGAGAGTCCACGCTCTATCTATATATAAAAAGAGAGTCCACGCTCTATCTATATACATATAGAGAGTCCACGCTCTATCTATATATAAAAAGAGAGTCCACGCTCTATCTATATACATATAGAGAGTCCACGCTCTATCTATACATAAAGAGAGTCCACGCTCTATCTATATATAAAAAGAGAGTCCATGCTCTATCTATATACATAAAGAGAGTCCACGCTCTATCTATATATAAAAAGAGAGTCCACGCTCTATCTATATACATAAAGAGAGTCCACGCTGTATCTATACATAAAGAGTCCACGCTCTATCTATATATAAAAAGAGAGTCCACGCTCTATCTATATATAAAAAGAGAGTCCACGCTCTATCTATATACATAAAGAGAGTCCACGCTCTATCTATATACATAAAGAGAGTCCACGCTCTATCTATATACATAAAGAGAGTCCACGCTCTATCTATATACATATAGAGAGTCCACGCTCTATCTATATATAAAAAGAGAGTCCACGCTCTATCTATGTACATATAGAGAGTCCACGCTCTATCTATATATAAAGAGAGTCCACGCTCTATCTATATATAAAAAAGAGAGTCCACGCTCTATCTATATGCATATAGAGAGTCCATCTATCTATACATAAAGAGAGTCCACGCTCTATCTATATGCATATAGAGAGTCCACGCTCTATCTATACATAAAGAGAGTCCATGCTCTATCTATATACATAAAGAGAGTCCACGCTCTATCTATATGCATATAGAGAGTCCACGCTCTATCTATACATAAAGAGAGTCCACGCTCTATCTATATATAAAAAGAGAGTCCACGCTCTATCTATATACATATAGAGAGTCCACGCTCTATCTATACATAAAGAGAGTCCACGCTCTATCTATATACATAAAGAGAGTCCACGCTCTATCTATATACATATAGAGAGTCCACGCTCTATCTATATATAAAGAGAGTCCATGCTCTATCTATATATAAAAAGAGAGTCCACGCTCTATCTATATGCATATAGAGAGTCCACGCTCTATCTATACATAAAGAGAGTCCACGCTCTATCTATATATAAAAAGAGAGTCCACGCTCTATCTATACATAAAGAGAGTCCACGCTCTATCTATATATAAAAAGAGAGTCCACGCTCTATCTATACATAAAGAGAGTCCACGCTCTATCTATATACATAAAGAGAGTCCACGCTCTATCTATATATAAAAAGAGAGTCCACGCTCTATCTATATACATATAGAGAGTCCACGCTCTATCTATACATAAAGAGAGTCCACGCTCTATCTATATATAAAAAGAGAGTCCATGCTCTATCTATATACATAAAGAGAGTCCACGCTCTATCTATATATAAAAAGAGAGTCCACGCTCTATCTATATACATAAAGAGAGTCCACGCTGTATCTATACATAAAGAGTCCACGCTCTATCTATATATAAAAAGAGAGTCCACGCTCTATCTATATATAAAGAGTCCACGCTCTATCTATATATAAAAAGAGAGTCCACGCTCTATCTATATACATAAAGAGAGTCCACGCTCTATCTATATACGTAAAGAGAGTCCACGCTCTATCTATATACATATAGAGAGTCCACGCTCTATCTATACATAAAGAGAGTCCACGCTCTATCTATATATAAAAAGAGAGTCCACGCTCTATCTATACATAAAGAGAGTCCACGCTCTATCTATATATAAAAAGAGAGTCCACGCTCTATCTATATACATATAGAGAGTCCACGCTCTATCTATACATAAAGAGAGTCCACGCTCTATCTATATATAAAAAGAGAGTCCACGCTCTATCTATACATAAAGAGAGTCCACGCTCTATCTATATACATAAAGAGAGTCCACGCTCTATCTATATATAAAAAGAGAGTCCACGCTCTATCTATATACATATAGAGAGTCCACGCTCTATCTATATATAAAGAGAGTCCACGCTCTATCTATATATAAAAAGAGAGTCCACGCTCTATCTATATGCATATAGAGAGTCCACGCTCTATCTATATATAAAGAGAGTCCACGCTCTATCTATATGCATATAGAGAGTCCACGCTCTATCTATACATAAAGAGAGTCCATGCTCTATCTATATACATATCTATATGCATATAGAGAGTCCACGCTCTATCTATACATAAAGAGAGTCCACGCTCTATCTATATATAAAAGAGAGTCCACGCTCTATCTATATACATATAGAGAGTCCACGCTCTATCTATACATAAAGAGAGTCCACGCTCTATCTATATACATATAGAGAGTCCACGCTCTATCTATATATAAAGAGAGTCCACGCTCTATCTATATATAAAAGAGAGTCCACGCTCTATCTATATACATATAGAGAGTCCACGCTCTATCTATATATAAAAAGAGAGTCCACGCTCTATCTATATACATATAGAGAGTCCACGCTCTATCTATACATAAAGAGAGTCCACTCTATCTATATATAAAAAGAGAGTCCATGCTCTATCTATATACATAAAGAGAGTCCACGCTCTATCTATATATAAAAGAGAGTCCACGCTCTATCTATATACATAAAGAGAGTCCACGCTGTATCTATACATAAAGAGTCCACGCTCTATCTATATATAAAAGAGAGTCCACGCTCTATCTATATACATATAGAGAGTCCACGCTCTATCTATATATAAAGAGAGTCCACGCTCTATCTATATATAAAAAGAGAGTCCACGCTCTATCTATATGCATATAGAGAGTCCACGCTCTATCTATACATAAAGAGAGTCCACGCTCTATCTATATGCATATAGAGAGTCCACGCTCTATCTATACATAAAGAGAGTCCATGCTCTATCTATATACATAAAGAGAGTCCACGCTCTATCTATATGCATATAGAGAGTCCACGCTCTATCTATACATAAAGAGAGTCCACGCTCTATCTATATATAAAAGAGAGTCCACGCTCTATCTATATACATATAGAGAGTCCACGCTCTATCTATACATAAAGAGAGTCCACGCTCTATCTATATACATAAAGAGAGTCCACGCTCTATCTATATACATATAGAGAGTCCACGCTCTATCTATATATAAAGAGAGTCCATGCTCTATCTATATATAAAAAGAGAGTCCACGCTCTATCTATATACATATAGAGAGTCCACGCTCTATCTATATATAAAGAGAGTCCATGCTCTATCTATATATAAAAAGAGAGTCCACGCTCTATCTATACATAAAGAGAGTCCACGCTCTATCTATATACATAAAGAGAGTCCACGCTCTATCTATATATAAAAAGAGAGTCCACGCTCTATCTATATACATATAGAGAGTCCACGCTCTATCTATACATAAAGAGAGTCCACGCTCTATCTATATATAAAAAGAGAGTCCATGCTCTATCTATATACATAAAGAGAGTCCACGCTCTATCTATATATAAAAAGAGAGTCCACGCTCTATCTATATACATAAAGAGAGTCCACGCTGTATCTATACATAAAGAGTCCACGCTCTATCTATATATAAAAAGAGAGTCCACGCTCTATCTATATATAAAAAGAGAGTCCACGCTCTATCTATATACATAAAGAGAGTCCACGCTCTATCTATATACATATAGAGAGTCCACGCTCTATCTATATATAAAAAGAGAGTCCACGCTCTATCTATGTACATATAGAGAGTCCACGCTCTATCTATATATAAAAGAGAGTCCACGCTCTATCTATATGCATAAGAGTCCACGCTCTATCTATACATAAAGAGAGTCCACGCTCTATCTATATGCATATAGAGAGTCCACGCTCTATCTATACATAAAGAGAGTCCATGCTCTATCTATATACATAAAGAGAGTCCACGCTCTATCTATATGCATATAGAGAGTCCACGCTCTATCTATACATAAAGAGAGTCCACGCTCTATCTATATATAAAAGAGAGTCCACGCTCTATCTATATACATATAGAGAGTCCACGCTCTATCTATATATAAAAAGAGAGTCCACGCTCTATCTATATATAAAAGAGAGTCCACGCTCTATCTATGTACATATAGAGAGTCCACGCTCTATCTATATATAAAGAGAGTCCACGCTCTATCTATATATAAAAAGAGAGTCCACGCTCTATCTATATGCATATAGAGAGTCCACGCTCTATCTATACATAAAGAGAGTCCATGCTCTATCTATATACATAAAGAGAGTCCACGCTCTATCTATATGCATATAGAGAGTCCACGCTCTATCTATACATAAAGAGAGTCCACGCTCTATCTATATATAAAAAGAGAGTCCACGCTCTATCTATATACATATAGAGAGTCCACGCTCTATCTATATATAAAAAGAGAGTCCACGCTCTATCTATATACATAAAGAGAGTCCACGCTGTATCTATACATAAAGAGTCCACGCTCTATCTATATATAAAAAGAGAGTCCACGCTCTATCTATATATAAAAAGAGAGTCCACGCTCTATCTATATACATAAAGAGAGTCCACGCTCTATCTATATACATATAGAGAGTCCACGCTCTATCTATATATAAAAAGAGAGTCCACGCTCTATCTATGTACATATAGAGAGTCCACGCTCTATCTATATATAAAAAGAGAGTCCACGCTCTATCTATATGCATATAGAGAGTCCACGCTCTATCTATACATAAAGAGAGTCCACGCTCTATCTATATTCATATAGAGAGTCCACGCTCTATCTATACATAAAGAGAGTCCATGCTCTATCTATATACATAAAAGAGAGTCCACGCTCTATCTATATGCATATAGAGAGTCCACGCTCTATCTATACATAAAGAGAGTCCACGCTCTATCTATATATAAAAAGAGAGTCCACGCTCTATCTATATACATATAGAGAGTCCACGCTCTATCTATATATAAAAAGAGAGTCCACGCTCTATCTATATATAAAAAGAGAGTCCACGCTCTATCTATGTACATATAGAGAGTCCACGCTCTATCTATATATAAAGAGAGTCCACGCTCTATCTATATATAAAAAGAGAGTCCACGCTCTATCTATATGCATATAGAGAGTCCACGCTCTATCTATACATAAAGAGAGTCCACGCTCTATCTATATGCATATAGAGAGTCCACGCTCTATCTATACATAAAGAGAGTCCATGCTCTATCTATATACATAAAAGAGTCCACGCTCTATCTATATGCATATAGAGAGTCCACGCTCTATCTATACATAAAGAGAGTCCACGCTCTATCTATATATAAAAAGAGAGTCCACGCTCTATCTATATACATATAGAGAGTCCACGCTCTATCTATACATAAAGAGAGTCCACGCTCTATCTATATGCATATAGAGAGTCCACGCTCTATCTATACATAAAGAGAGTCCATGCTCTATCTATATACATAAAGAGAGTCCACGCTCTATCTATATGCATATAGAGAGTCCACGCTCTATCTATACATAAAGAGAGTCCACGCTCTATCTATATATAAAAAGAGAGTCCACGCTCTATCTATATACATATAGAGAGTCCACGCTCTATCTATACATAAAGAGAGTCCACGCTCTATCTATATACATAAAGAGAGTCCACGCTCTATCTATATACATATAGAGAGTCCACGCTCTATCTATATATAAAGAGAGTCCACGCTCTATCTATATATAAAAAGAGAGTCCACGCTCTATCTATATACATATAGAGAGTCCACGCTCTATCTATATATAAAAAGAGAGTCCACGCTCTATCTATATACATATAGAGAGTCCACGCTCTATCTATACATAAAGAGAGTCCACGCTCTATCTATATAAAAAGAGAGTCCATGCTCTATCTATATACATAAAGAGAGTCCACGCTCTATCTATATATAAAAAGAGAGTCCACGCTCTATCTATATACATAAAGAGAGTCCACGCTGTATCTATACATAAAGAGTCCACGCTCTATCTATATATAAAAAGAGAGTCCACGCTCTATCTATATATAAAAAGAGAGTCCACGCTCTATCTATATACATAAAGAGAGTCCACGCTCTATCTATATACATAAAGAGAGTCCACGCTCTATCTATATACATAAAGAGAGTCCACGCTCTATCTATATACATATAGAGAGTCCACGCTCTATCTATATATAAAAAGAGAGTCCACGCTCTATCTATGTACATATAGAGAGTCCACGCTCTATCTATATATAAAGAGAGTCCACGCTCTATCTATATATAAAAAGAGAGTCCACGCTCTATCTATATGCATATAGAGAGTCCACGCTCTATCTATACATAAAGAGAGTCCACGCTCTATCTATATGCATATAGAGAGTCCACGCTCTATCTATACATAAAGAGAGTCCATGCTCTATCTATATACATAAAAGAGTCCACGCTCTATCTATATGCATATAGAGAGTCCACGCTCTATCTATACATAAAGAGAGTCCACGCTCTATCTATATATAAAAGAGAGTCCACGCTCTATCTATATACATATAGAGAGTCCACGCTCTATCTATACATAAAGAGAGTCCACGCTCTATCTATATACATAAAAGAGAGTCCACGCTCTATCTATATCTATCATACAAAGAGAGTCCACGCTCTATCTATATATAAAGAGAGTCCATGCTCTATCTATATATAGAGAGTCCACGCTCTATCTATACATATAGAGAGTCCACGCTCTATCTATACATAAAGAGAGTCCACGCTCTATCTATATATAAAAAGAGAGTCCACGCTCTATCTATACATAAAGAGAGTCCACGCTCTATCTATATATAAAAAAGAGTCCACGCTCTATCTATACATAAAGAGAGTCCACGCTCTATCTATATCTAGTCCACGCTCTATCTATATATAAAGAGAGTCCACGCTATCTATCATATAGAGAGTCCACGCTCTATCTATATATAAAAAGAGAGTCACGCTCTATCTATATAAAAGAGAGTCCACGCTCTATCTATATATAAAAAGAGAGTCACGCTCTATCTATATATAAAAGAGAGTCCATCTATCTATATACATAAAGAGACGTATCTCTATCTATCTATACATAAAGAGAGTCCACGCTCTATCTATATATAAAAAGAGAGTCCACGCTCTATCTATATACATAAAGAGAGTCCACGCTCTATCTATACATAAAGAGAGTCCACGCTCTATCTATATATCTATCTATACATAAAGAGAGTCCACGCTCTATCTATATATAAAAAGAGAGTCCACGCTCTATCTATACATAAAAGAGAGTCCACGCTCTATCTATATACATATAGAGAGTCCACGCTCTATCTATACATAAAGAGAGTCCACGCTCTATATATAAAAAGAGAGTCCACGCTCTATCTATACATAAAGAGAGTCCACGCTCTATCTATATACATAAAGAGAGTCCACGCTCTATCTATATATAAAAAGAGAGTCCACGCTCTATCTATATACATATAGAGAGTCCACGCTCTATCTATACATAAAGAGAGTCCACGCTCTATCTATATATAAAAAGAGAGTCCATGCTCTATCTATATACATAAAGAGAGTCCACGCTCTATCTATATATAAAAAGAGAGTCCACGCTCTATCTATATACATAAAGAGAGTCCACGCTGTATCTATACATAGAGTCCACGCTCTATCTATATATAAAAAGAGAGTCCACGCTCTATCTATATATAAAAAGAGAGTCCACGCTCTATCTATATACATAAAGAGAGTCCACGCTCTATCTATATACATAAAGAGAGTCCACGCTCTATCTATATACATAAAGAGAGTCCACGCTCTATCTATATACATATAGAGAGTCCACGCTCTATCTATACATAAAGAGAGTCCACGCTCTATCTATATATAAAAAGAGAGTCCACGCTCTATCTATACATAAAGAGAGTCCACGCTCTATCTATATATAAAAAGAGAGTCCACGCTCTATCTATATACATATAGAGAGTCCACGCTCTATCTATACATAAAGAGAGTCCACGCTCTATCTATATATAAAAAGAGAGTCCACGCTCTATCTATACATAAAGAGAGTCCACGCTCTATCTATATACATAAAGAGAGTCCACGCTCTATCTATATATAAAAAGAGAGTCCACGCTCTATCTATATACATATAGAGAGTCCACGCTCTATCTATACATAAAGAGAGTCCACGCTCTATCTATATATAAAAAGAGAGTCCATGCTCTATCTATATACATAAAGAGAGTCCACGCTCTATCTATATATAAAAAGAGAGTCCACGCTCTATCTATATACATAAAGAGAGTCCACGCTGTATCTATACATAGAGTCCACGCTCTATCTATATATAAAAAGAGAGTCCACGCTCTATCTATATATAAAAAGAGAGTCCACGCTCTATCTATATATAAAGAGTCCACGCTCTATCTATATATAAAAAGAGAGTCCACGCTCTATCTATATACATAAAGAGAGTCCACGCTCTATCTATATACATAAAGAGAGTCCACGCTCTATCTATATATAAAGTCCCAGTCATTTATTGGGTAAAATACCAACGTTTCTGGGAGTTTATATATACAGTGTGCGACTCTTTTTTTATATTTATATCGTCCACAAGTGACAAAACATTCTTGCTAATCCTTTCTACAATTGAGCAAGACCATTACTTTGCAGGCCAGATCACACACTCGTACACATACAGCTCTGATCAGTCTGTGATGTGATGAAGAGGAAAAAGCTAATGGCCTGAGTTGAGCTGAGCTGAGCTGATTGTGTTTATTGAAATGAAATGATGTTGAATAGGTTGTAAGACAGATCTTCTTCAAACCAAGCATGTGTTTCTAGGATCCATAGAATGTTTATCGAATGTCCATAGAGGGTCTTTTAATCTTCATTAAATATCCATAGAGTGTCCATAGAGGGTCCATAGTTAGTAACCCTTAGAATCCGGGTAGGGTTAGTGGTGAAGTATCTAGCTCCACAGTGTTGAAATGCTGCACCATGTCCCTGCCCCCCACCACACCTGTACACCCCCCTGCAACCCTCCCTAGCTCCATCAGATCCCTGCTGAACTTAGTGGACATGAACACGTAGAGGACGGGGTTAACCAACGTTGCAGAGGACGCCTTTAGGTAGATAAAGATGGCCACCGAGTGGTAGCCGGACGTACTGTGGGGTCACATCAGTACCTGTGGGTCTTACGTGACCCTAAAGGTACTGAAATATCTCATTTCCATAAGTATTCAGACCCTTTACTCAGTACTTTGTTGAAGCACCTTTGGCAGCGATTATAGCTTAGAGTCTTCTTGGGTATGACGCTACAAGCTTGGCACATCTGTATTTGGGGAGTTTCTCCAATTCTTCTTTGCAGATCCTCTCAAGCTCTGTCTGGGTGGATGGAGAATATCGCTGCACAGCTATTTTCAGGTCTCTCCAGAGATGTTCGATTGGGTTCAAGTCCGGGCTCTGGCTGTGCCACTCAAGGATATTCAGAGACTTGTCCCGGAGCCACTCCTGCGTTGTCTTGGCTGTGTGCTTAGGGTCATTGTCCTGTTGGAAGGTGAACCTTCGCCCCAGTCTGAGGTCCTGAGTGCTCTGGAGCAGGGATCTCCTTGTACTTTGCTCTGTTCATCTTTCCCTCAATCCTGACTAGTCTCGAAGTCCCTGCCTCTGAAAAACATTCCCACAGCATGATGCTGCCACCACCATGCTTCACTGTAGGGATGGTGCCAGGGTTCCTCCAGACGTGAAGCTTGGCATTCAGGCCAAAGAGTTCAATCTTGGTTTCATCAGACCAGAGAATCTTGTTTCTCATGGTCTGAAAGTCCTTTAGGTGCCTTTTGGCAAACTCCAAGCGGGCCGTTGTGGCTTTTACTGAGAAGTGGCTTCCGTCTGGCCACTCTACCATAAAGGCCTGATTGGTGGAGTGCTCCATCAGAGTGACCATCGGGATCATTGTCACCTCCCTGACCAAGGCCCTTCTCCCCAAATTGCTCAGTTTGGCCGAGCGGCCAACTCTAGGAAGAGTCTTGGTGGTTCCAAACTTCTTCCATTCAAGAATAATTGAGGCCACTGGATTGTTAGGGACCTTCAATGCTACAGAAATGTTTTGGTACTCTTCCCCAGATCTGTACCTCGACACAATCCTGTCTCGGAGCTCTACAGACAATTCCTTAGTTTGGTTTTTGCTCGACATGTACTGTCAACTGTGGGACCTTATATAGACAGGTGTGTGCCTTTCCAAAACATGTCCAATCAATTGAATTTACCACATGTTGTAGAAACATCTCAAGGATGATCAATGGAAACAGGATGCACCGGAGCTCAATTTAGAGTCTCATAGCAAAAGGTCTGAAAACCTATGTAAATAAGATATTTCTGTTTTCATTCTTAATAAATGTGCAAACATTTAAAGAAAAATGTATTTGCTTTGTCATTATGGGGTATTGTGTGTAGAATGATGAGGAAAATTGTTTTATTATCCATTTTAGAATAAGGTAACAAAATGTGGAAAAAGTCAAGGGGTCTGAATACTTTCCGAATGCACTGTAGGTGCAACACTAGAATGGATCATGGATATCCTGGCAACATGAAATAAGTGTTTTTAACGCTCGTCCTCTGGGTTCTTTCTTTCTAGTTTTAAATAGTTTTTAACTGTACGAAATCAATCAATCAATCGCCTCCTTCTCCGGCCAGCAAGGGTGGACATGACCAGGCAGTGACCCACCAGGCCCATCACCAGGATGAGGCCGTCCGGCATGGGCACCAAGACCTTCATTACCTCAGTCCCATCTGTCCCATATTCCTGGCCCCCACCACTACTACTGTTACCCAAAGCCCCCACCACTATTCTTCATCATCAGCATTTCACCACAGTTCTTTGTTGCAAAGCAAATTTGTATTGTATTTTATTCTGTTCTGTCCTCCAGAGACACAAGGCGGTGTTGATTCTTCTGACTACTAATGATCTATAATCCTGATGGTAATTATAATGGCAGACTGATAATAGGAGGCATAGCAGTAACATTGTCTATGACACCCTGACTCTCTGCCTGTACACTCTCCTACTGTTAAACCTTATCACTCAGAACCACATTGACTCTTCAATAAGTCGACTGACAGGTTCACTGAAGCGTTCTCAATGACACACAGCAGTTACCAGGGCACATAAGATTTAGAATCTTAAACAATGTATCTGTATCTGGGCTGTCGTTTCTTGAAAAGAATGCAGTTAAAAATCTCTCTGTTCAGCTTTGATAGACAAAGGGACCATTTGTGTCCTTGACGAGAAGGCAGCATCAATTCATGGAGATTCCCTAAGCAGTTTGTACTTGAGTTATAAAATGTTTTGCTTTATTTGTTAGTATGTACAGTCCCTTTTATCTGGGCCAGAACACCCAAGACTATGATCTCATAGGAGGGATGATTCAGAATCAGGGATGTAGTTCCAAAACTAGTTTTAATGATCCAAGATTACAAACACAAACACTTCTTCCTAGAGACTATGGTGTTGAGAGAGGAGTCCATCTCTGACATTGAAGTTGGCTGCAACAGTATTCCATATCAGTATTCCACCAAATTCTGGCCCTAAGCTTGTATTGTAAAATGTCAATCCAGTCTTGTCCTTGATGTTGTGTTGATTTGTTGAAACCAAGCAAAACTATAATACAAAATGATGGCCGTCGCTGTCGCTGGCAACCAACTCAGTTCTCATTAAAAGCAACCAATTCTACTTGATGTTAAGGGCCTGACAGCGGTGTCTGTAGTTTTATCGTCCATTATAGCCTATTCAGGGGTCACATCTGGCCCCAAATTCTGATTCCACAGATAGCTAGAGGAGAGGCTGAACAACCAGCTATGCTGAGAAAGAACGAGAGGACGAAAGAAGACTAGTAAAAAATGAGAACACAAGAAGAGAAAGAGGGCTTGTTTGTCTGTTGTCAATACTGTAGCAGCGCGGCTCTGTCAGATAGGTAATGTAGTCAGTACAGTAGCAGCACGGCTCTGTCAGATAGGTAATGTTGTCAGTACAGTAGCAGCACGGCTCTGTCAGATAGGTAATGTTGTCAGTAGAGTAGCAGCACGGCTCTGTCGGATAGGTAATGTAGTCAGTACTGTAACAGCACAGCTCTGTCAGATAGGTAATGTTGTCAGTACTGTAACAGCACAGCTCTGTCAGATAGGTAATGTTGTCAGTACTGTAGCATTGCGGCTCTGTCAGATAGGTAATGTTGTCAGTACTGTAGCAGCATGGCTCTGTCAGATGGGTAATGTTGTCAGTACTGTAGCAGCACGGCTCTGTCAGATAGGTAATGTTGTCAGTACAGTAGCAGCACGGCTCTGTCAGATAGGTAATGTTGTCAGTACAGTAGCAGCACGGCTCTGTCAGATAGGTAATGTTGTCAGTACAGTAGCAGCACGGCTCTGTCGGATAGGTAATGTAGTCAGTACTGTAACAGCACAGCTCTGTCAGATAGGTAATGTTGTCAGTACTGTAACAGCACAGCTCTGTCAGATAGGTAATGTTGTCAGTACTGTAACAGCACGGCTCTGTCAGATAGGTAATGTTGTCAGTACTGTAGCATTGCGGCTCTGTCAGATAGGTAATGTTGTCAGTACTGTAGCAGCACGGCTCTGTCAGATAGGTAATGTTGTCAGTACTGTAGCAGCACGGCTCTGTCAGATAGGTAATGTAGTCAGTACTGTAGCAGCACGGCTCTGTCAGATAGGTAATGTTGTCAGTACTGTAGCAGCACGGCTCTGTCAGATAGGTAATGTTGTCAGTACTGTAGCAGCACGGCTCTGTCAGATAGGTAATGTTGTCAGTACTGTAACAGCACGGCTCTGTCAGATAGGTAATGTTGTCAGTACTGTAACAGCACAGCTCTGTCAGATAGGTAATGTTGTCAGTACTGTAACGGCACGGCTCTGTCAGATAGGTCATGTTGTCAGTACTGTAACAGCACGGCTCTGTCAGATAGGTAATGTTGTCAGTACTGTAGCATTGCGGCTCTGTCAGATAGGTAATGTTGTCAGTACTGTAGCAGCATGGCTCTGTCAGATGGGTAATGTTGTCAGTACTGTAGCAGCACGGCTCTGTCAGATAGGTAATGTTGTCAGTACAGTAGCAGCACGGCTCTGTCAGATAGGTAATGTTGTCAGTACAGTAGCAGCACGGCTCTGTCAGATAGGTAATGTTGTCAGTACAGTAGCAGCACGGCTCTGTCGGATAGGTAATGTAGTCAGTACTGTAACAGCACAGCTCTGTCAGATAGGTAATGTTGTCAGTACTGTAACAGCACAGCTCTGTCAGATAGGTAATGTTGTCAGTACTGTAACAGCACGGCTCTGTCAGATAGGTAATGTTGTCAGTACTGTAGCATTGCGGCTCTGTCAGATAGGTAATGTTGTCAGTACTGTAGCAGCACGGCTCTGTCAGATAGGTAATGTTGTCAGTACTGTAGCAGCACGGCTCTGTCAGATAGGTAATGTTGTCAGTACTGTAGCAGCACGGCTCTGTCAGATAGGTAATGTTGTCAGTACTGTAACAGCACGGCTCTGTCA
Organism: Oncorhynchus nerka; assembly: GCF_034236695.1. Taxonomy (NCBI): domain Eukaryota; kingdom Metazoa; phylum Chordata; class Actinopteri; order Salmoniformes; family Salmonidae; genus Oncorhynchus; species Oncorhynchus nerka. The sequence continues at coordinate 80,519,782 of NC_088402.1, forward strand.
GATAGGTAATGTTGTCAGTACTGTAACAGCACAGCTCTGTCAGATAGGTAATGTTGTCAGTACTGTAACGGCACGGCTCTGTCAGATAGGTAATGTTGTCAGTACTGTAGCAGCATGGCTCTGTCAGATAGGTAATGTTATCAGTACTGTAGCAGCACGGATCTGTCAGATAGGTAATGTTGTCAGTACTGTAACAGCACAGCTCTGTCAGATAGGTAATGTTGTCAGTACTGTAGCAGCACGGCTCTGTCAGATAGGTAATGTTGTCAGTACTGTAACAGCACAGCTCTGTCAGATAGGTAATGTTGTCAGTACTGTAGCAGCACGGCTCTGTCAGATGGGTAATGTTGACAGTACTGTAACAGCACAGCTCCGTCAGATAGGTAATGTTGTCAGTACTGTAGCAGCACGGCTCTGTCAGATAGGTAATGTTGTCAGTACTGTAGCAGCACGGCTCTGTCAGATAGGTAATGTTGTCAGTACTGTAGCAGCACGGCTCTGTCAGATGGGTAATGTTGGCAGTACTGTAACAGCACAGCTCTGTCAGATAGGTAATGTTGTCAGTACTGTAGCAGCACGGCTCTGTCAGATGGGTAATGTTGTCAGTACTGTAGCAGCACGGCTCTGTCAGATAGGTAATGTTGTCAGTACTGTAGCAGCACGGCTCTGTCAGATAGGTAATGTTGTGTCAGTACGGCTCTGTCAGATAGGTAATGTTGTCAGTACTGTAGCAGCACGGCTCTGTCAGATAGGTAATGTTGTCAGTACTGTAGCAGCACGGCTCTGTCAGATGGGTGATGTAATTACGTCGGTAAACAGTTTGTAATATCAATAAGGCACCTCAAGGAATTGTGGTTGCATCGTGCCGAAGAACAGCCCTTAGCCGTGGTATATTAGCTATATACCACACCCCCTTGTGCTTTATTGTTTAATTATATGCTGGGTATTTCGAGCCCTGATGCTGATTGGCTGACAGCTGTGGTATATCACACCTTATACCACGGGTATGACAAAACATTTATTAGCATTAAGGCACCTCGGGGGTTTGTGGTATGTTGGATCACAACCCCTTGGGGCTTATGGCTTACAGTAAATACACACTTGTCTTTAGGGTTAGATATTGTAATACACTCTAGTCTTTAGGCTTAGATATAGTAATACACACTAGTCTTTAGGGTTAGATATTGTAATACACTCTAGTCTTTAGGGTTAGATATAGTAATACACACTAGTCTTTAGGGTTAGATATAGTAATACACACTAGTCTTTAGAGTTAGATATTGTAATACACTCTAGTCTTTAGGGTTAGATATAGTAATACACTCTAGTCTTTAGGGTTAGATATAGTAATACACACTAGTCTTTAGGGTTAGATATTGTAATACCTTCTAGTCTTTAGGGTTAGATATTGTAATACACTCTAGTCTTTAGGGTTAGATATAGTAATACACTCTAGTCTTTAGGGTTATATATAGTAATACACACTAGTCTTTAGGGTTAGATATAGTAATACACACTAGTCTTTAGGGTTAGATATAGTAATACACACTAGTCTTTAGGGTTAGATATAGTAATACATACTAGTCTTTAGGGTTAGATATAGTAATACATACTAGTCTTTGGGTTAGATATAGTAATACATACTAGTCTTTAGGGTTAGATACAGTAATACACACTAGTCTTTAGGGTTAGATATAGTAATACATACTAGTCTTTAGGGTTAGATATAGTAATACACACTAGTATTTAGGTACTGGTTGTCTTTAGGGTTAGATATAGTAATACACACTAGTCTTTAGGGTTAGATATAATCAAATCAAATCAAATGTTATTTGTCACATACACATGGTTAGCAGATGTTAATGCGAGTGTAGCGAAATGCTTGTGCTTCTAGTTCCGACAATGCAGTAATAACCAACAAGTAATCTAACTAACAATTCCAAAACTACTGTCTTACACACACAAGTGTAAGGGGATAAAGAATATGTACATAAAGATATGTGAATGAGTGATGGTACAGAGCGGCATAGGCAAGATACAGTAGATGGTATCGAGTACAGTATATACATATGAGATGAGTATGTAAACAAAGTGGCATAGTTAAAGTGGCTAGTGATACATGTATTACATAAAGATGCAGTAGATGATATAGAGTACAGTATATACGTATACATATGAGATGAATAATGTAGGGTATGTAAACATTATATTAGGTAGCATTGTTTAAAGTGGCTAGTGATATATTTTACATCATTTCCCATCAATTCCCATTATTAAAGTGGCTGGAGTTGAGTCAGTGTGTTGGCAGCAGCCACTCAATGTTAGTGGTGGCTGTTTAACAGTCTGATGGCCTTGAGATAGAAGCTGTTTTCAGTCTCTCGGTCCCAGCTTTGATGCACCTGTACTGACCTCGCCTTCTGGATGATAGCGGGGTGAACAGGCAGTGGCTCGGGTGGTTGTTGTCCTTGATGATCTTTATGGCCTTCCTGTGACATCAGGTGGTGTAGGTGTCCTGGAGGGCAGGTAGTTTGCCCCCGGTGATGCGTTGTGCAGACCTCACTACCCTCTGGAGAGCCTTACGGTTGTGGGCGGAGCAGTTGCCGTACCAGGCGGTGATACAGCCCGCCAGGATGCTCTCGATTGTGCATCTGTAGAAGTTTGTGAGTGCTTTTGGTGACAAGACGAAATTCTTCAGCCTCCTGAGGTTGAAAAGGCGCTGCTGCGCCTTCTTCACGATGCTATCTGTGTGGGTGGACCAATTCAGTTTGTCTGTGATGTGTACGCCGAGGAACTTAAAACTTGCTACCCTTTCCACTACTGTTCCATCGATGTGGATAGGGGGGTGTTCCCTCTGCTGTTTCCTGAAGTCCACAAGGGTTAGGGTTAGATATAGTAATACACACTAGTCTTTAGGGTTAGATATAGTAATACACACTAGTCTTTAGGGTTAGATATAGTAATACACACTAGTCTTTAGGGTTAGATATAGTAATACACACTAGTCTTTAGGGTTAGATATAGTAATACACACTAGTCTTTAGGGTTAGATATAGTAATACACACTAGTCTTTAGGGTTAGAGATAGTAATACACACTAGTCTTTAGGTACTGGTTGTCTTTAAGGTTAGATATAGTAATACACACTAGTCCTTAGGTACTGGTTGTCTTTAGAGTCAGCATATGGATTGTGCTACCAGGGCTGGTAAAACCCTTGATCATTGTTATTCTAACTTCCGCAACGCATATAAGGCCCTCCCCCGCCCTCCTTTTGGAAAAGCTGACCACGACTCCATTTTGTTGCTCCCAGCCTATAGACAGAGACTAAAACAGGAGGCTCCCGTGCTCAGGTCTGTTCAACGCTGGTCGGACCAATCTGATTCCACGCTTCAAGATTGCTTCGATCACATGGACTGGGATGTGTTCCCATTGCGTCAAACAACAACATTGACGAATACGCTGATTCGGTGAGCGAGTTTATTAGCAAGTGCATCGGCGATGCCAGAATCCGTGGATTGAAGGCAGTATTCGCTCGAAACTGAAAGAGCAAACCACTGCTTTTATCCAGGGCAAGGTGACCGGAAACATGACCGAATACAAACAGTGTAGCTATTCCCTCCGCAAGGCAATCAAACAACAACAATCAAACGGCCTACAGGGAGGAGGTGAGGGCCCTCGGAGTATGGTGTCAGGAAAATAACCTCACACGCAACGTCAACAAAACAAAGGAGATGATCGTGGACTTCAGGAAACAGCAGAGGGATCACCCCCCTATCCACATCGACGGGACAGTAGTGGAGAGGGTAGTAAGTTTTAAGTTCCTCGGCGTACACATCACAGACAAACTGAATTGGTCCACCCACACAGATAGCATCGTGAAGAAGGCGCAACAGCGCCTATTCAACCTCAGGAGGCTGAAGAAATTCGGCTTGTCACCAGAAGCACTCACAAACCTTTACAGATGCACAATCGAGAGCATCCTGTCGGGCTGTATCACCGCCTGGTACGGCAACTGCGCCGACCACAACCGTAAGGCTCTCCAGAGGGTAGTGAGGTCTGCACAACGCATCACCGGGGGCAAACTACCTGCCCTCCAGGACACCTACACCACCTGATGTCACAGGAAGGCCATAAAGATCATCAAGGACAACAACCACCCGAGCCACTGCCTGTTCACCCCGCTATCATCCAGAAGGCGAGGTCAGTACAGGTGCATCAAAGCAGGGACCGAAAACTGAAAAACAGCTTTTATCTCAAGGCCATCAGACTGTTAAACAGCCACCACTAACATTGAGTGGCTGCTGCCAACATACTGACTCAACTCCAGCCACTTTAATAATGGAAAAATCACTAGCCACTTGAAACAATGCCACTTAACATAATGTTTACATACCCTACATTACTCATCTCATATGTATATACTGTACTCTATACCACCTACTGCATCTTGCCTATGCCGTTCTGTACCATCACTCACTCATATATTTTTTATGTACATATTCTTCATCCCTTTACACTTGTGTGTATAAGGTAGTTGTTGTGAAATTGTTAGGTTCGATTTATCGTTGGTTATTACTGCATTGTTGGAACTAGAAGCACCAGCATTTCGCTACACTCGCATTAACATCTGCTAACCATGTGTATGTGACAAATATAATCTGATTTGATTTGATATAGTAATACACACTAGTCTTTAGGGTTAGATATAGTAATACACACTATTCTTTAGGTACTGGTTGTCTTTAGCGTTAGATATAGTAATACACACTTGTCTTTAGGGTTAGATATAGTAATACATACTAGTCTTTAGGTACTGGTTGTCTTTAGGGTTAGATATAGTAATACATACTAGTCTTTAGGTACCGGTTGTTTTTAGTTGCACTAGGGTTGATTTGCACCCCTACTCCCCCATCCACCTTAACACCAGGGAGAAAAATAAGAAATCATTGACTTTTGAACATGAGCAAACAGTTACAGACGTCCAGGATTTTATTATTGAGCAATTGTCATAAAAATGGTCAGTGGTGTGACAACAGCAGATGCTGGAAACTCTGAGAAAAGCTCATAAGGGATGAACCTTGAAAGAGCCTATAGGGAATTATGTAATGTGAACTCTCTTCTGACTTGTATGGACAGGGCCATATAACAAGGTTTCCTACTGCCATGTAAATGTCTGGACAGTTAACCATGCTTGCCACTTATTCCATCTTTTGAAGATAATTCATGATTAGAGATGAATCCTCGCCTTCAGGCACCTCATAGATAGGTTCACTCCCTTTGCCAGCTCTACACAGATACAGAAGGCGTTCCCTTTCCTTTTTTCTACTGTAGATGTTTGGACTTTGTCCTCCTTAGCTCTTTTTGTCTGTTTGCTAGTGAACCACGAAGGTCTGTGACAGTAATATTGCCCTTGTTATGACCCCAACACTAAATATCGACTGTCCCACTCCCTCAATAGGGCCTACACCTTTAATGGCTGTCTGTCCCTCTCTCTCTCTCTCTCTCTCTCTCTCTCTCTCTCTCTCTGTCTCTCTCTCTCGCTCTCTCTCTCTCTTTCTCTCTGTCTCTCTCTCTCTCTCCCTCTCTCTCTCTCTCTTTCTCTCTCTCTCCTCTCTCTCCCTCCTCTCTCTCTCTCTGTCTCTCTCTCTGTCTCTCTCTTGTCTCTCTCTCTCTGTCTCTGTCTCTCTCTCTCTCTCTCTCTCTCTCTCTCTCTCTCTCTCTCTCTCTGTCTCTCTCTCTCTCTCTCTCTCTCTCTCTCTCTCTCTCTCTCTCTCTCTCTCTCTCTGTCTCTCTCTCTCTCTGTCTCTCTCTCTCTCTGTCTCTCTCTCTCTCTCTCTCTCTCTGTCTCTCTCTCTCTCTGTCTCTCTCTCTGTCTCTCTCTCTCTTTGTCTCTCTCTCTGTCTCTCTCTCTCTCTCTCTCTCTCTCTCTCTCTCTCTCTCTCTCTCTCTCTCTCTCTCTCTCTCTCTCTCTCTACCCCAGATGTAGGCTCAGTGGAGGGCTTGGCGTACCACCGTGGCTGGGACACCCTCTATTGGACCAGTTACACCACCTCCACCATCACCCGGCACACGGTCGACCAGGGCCGACCGCAGGCCTACGACCGCAACACCGTGGTCACCATGTCTGGAGACGACCACCCCAGGGCCTTTGTGCTGGACGAGTGTCAGGGGTGAGTGGCAGTGATGTTCTTTGTTTAAAAAAATACTGTATAAATAAATTGTAGAATTGAAGTGGTGTGAATTACTTTTAAAAGCCCCTGAAATGTTGGTCTAGATTCAATATGCTTGTTGTAGGCCAAAGGCCGGCAGATGGCGATATTGATCTGGTATTGTTGGTTCCATCTTACCATCCAAACATATTGTATGCAACTTGCAATACGCTGGTATCCCCTGTGGACCATGCTAGTGGCTAATGCTACTTCCTAATGTTGTGCCCTGCGTCCAGCCAGGTGTAAACAACTAACTGCTGCAACCTGATTTGCTACAATCGATACGCAACATCCGGGCCTAGTATTCCTAGGTATTAGTCACTTTAGCATGGTGGTGGAAAATGTTTTCCTACAGAAAGTATGTTTTTTTCAGCCTTCTCACCATTAAATCTAGTTAAAGAGGAAATTGATGCCTTTGCAGCCTGAATGGAGAAAGTTTAGGTACGAACCGGTCCATACGAGTGTATTGCCAGCTGCCTACAATGTGTTTGGATGGTAAGATGGAAACGACTCAATGCCGGCCTTTGAACTATGCTCTTCGATGACTACAAGATTTGATTCGATGGATGAAATGTCAACCGCAGCTGTTCGTCACTTTATTAGTCCGTTAGCGGAGTAATTTATTCACTGACTCCATTACTGTCTGTTTATTATGTATAAAAACTACATGTAACTGTCCCTCTACTAGTCTGATGTTCTGGACCAACTGGAATGAGCAGTCTCCCAGTATCATGCGTGCCAGTCTGTCTGGTGCCAACGTGCTGGTGATCATCGGTAATGACATCCGCACCCCCAACGGCCTGGCCATAGATCACCGCGCAGAGAAACTCTACTTCTCTGATGCCACACTGGACAAGATAGAGCGCTGCGAGTACGACGGCAGCAACCGCTACGTGAGTCACTTCCGTTACCTGTGTCAACTCTGTTACCTGTGTCACTTCTGTTACCTGTGTCAACTCTGTTACCTGTGTCAACTCTGTTACCTGTGTCAACTCTGTTACCTGTGTCAACCCCGTTACCTGTGTCAACTCTGTTACCTGTGTCACTTCTGTTACCTGTGTCAACCCTGTTACCTGTGTCAACCCTGTTACCTGTGTCAATCCCGTTACCTGTGTCAACTCTGTTACCTGTGTCACTTCTGTTACCTGTGTCAACTCTGTTACCTGTGTCACTTCCGTTACCTGTGTCAACTCTGTTACCTGTGTCACTTCTGTTACCTGTGTTACTTCTGTGACCTGTGTCAACTCTGTTACCTGTGTCAACTCTGTTACCTGTGTCAACCCTGTTACCTGTGTCAACTCTGTTACCTGTGTCAACTCTGTTACCTGTGTCAACTCTGTTACCTGTGTCAACTCTGTTACCTGTGTCAACTCTGTTACCTGTGTCAACTCTGTTACCTGTGTCAACTCTGTTACCTGTGTCAACTCTGTTACCTGTGCCAACTCTGTTACCTGTGTCAACCCTGTTACCTGTGCCAACTCCGTTACCTGTGTCAACCCTGTTACCTGTGCCAACTCCGTTACCTGTGTCAACTATGTTACCGGTGTCAACTCTGTTACCTGTGTCAACTCCTTGCGACAGAGTCACTATAGACTCCTAGGATCAGCAGATGTATGATTTGTTTTTAGTCATTATCGAAAAAATATCTCTTATTTTTGATTGTGAGAGTATTGTGCCTTCGGTCTAAATTAAGCACTTCTAATCCTGGTGTTTATAAACCAACCACTTTCGTGTGGCCAACTTTTTACTAACCATGTGACTGCCCCCCATAGGTGGTGGTGAAGAATGAGCCAGTGCATCCGTTTGGCCTGGCGGTGTATGGGGACTACATCTTCTGGACTGATTGGGTCCGCAGGGCCGTGCTCAGAGCTGACAAGTTTGTGGGCAGAGACATGAGGTTACTGAGAAATGACATCCCCCAGCAGCCAATGGGAATAATCGCTGTGGCCAACGACACCAACAGCTGTGAGTGGTGGAACTCATAGGTCAAAAGTGGGTGGGGCATTTATGCTGAGGAACTACCAGAAAGAAAGATGGTTTCAAATTGTTCTATTTAATCATGTCCAAATAGATTTTGATCAATTGATTGGTATTGGTATTTCATTAGGATACCCCTTAGCTGTTTACAAAAGCAACAGATACTTGTCCTTGTGCCCACACAAAACATAAAACATGGCATAATACAGAACATGAATTAACCAGATTTACATTTTATTTGTCACATGCTTTGTAAACAACAGGTGTAAACTAACAGTGAAATGCTTTCTTACGGGCCAACAATGCAAAAACAAAACATAATAACACAAGGAATACGCTTACGATTGTTCCTCACCAGGTGAGTTCTCCCCCTGTCTGACCAACAACGGGGGTTGTCAGGACCTATGTCTGCTCACCTCAGATGCGAGGGTCAACTGTAGTTGCCGTGGAGACCGCAGACTCCTGGAGGACAACAGCTGTTCAGGTGAGAAGGGGCGGGGCACAGATGGAGCAGCGTTGGTTGGATGCGCTATACTTGGGCGAGGAGTAACGTTGCAGTAGTCTTCCAAAGCCAGACTCTGAGGAGCAGTAGAAACCAGGGCTACCTTGTCTGAGACCTGAACACTGGTGTTAATCCACTGAGTAAAATGCTAATTGTGATGACGATGATCTGATCAGTCCAAGGACATGTCAATACCTCCTCGTTTAATTAGGGATCGGCGTCTCGTCAACGGGACAGTTGTAAATCATGTAGCGCCTTGTGTCAGATTTTAGAGAAACAACAAATGTCGGTACATAAGTGTCTTATATCATCTGAAATTCTTGTTAATATAACTGCACTGTCCAATTTACAGTAGCTGTTACTGCGAAAAAATTCCATGCTATTGTTTGAGGAGAGCTAACAACAGAACACTTTTTTTCACCGCGATAGGCTTGACAAATTCACCTTGTGTACTTACATTCTGAAATCTTGATCTGATTTATCATCCGAAGGGTCCCAAAGATAACATGAAGTGTCCTTTGGTTAGATAAAATCCTATTTCATATCCTAAAAAGGTCCATATAGCATGCACGATTGATTTTGTATTTCCACTCGCTCAATTTGCAAAGAAAGGAATCTGTGAAAATCTATCCCTAAACGTTGTTTCAACCAGTCAAATCCCATTTGTATGTATTCCTCAGAGATCCTAGAATGTAACCATACTTCACTATATCATTAGGGGTGTAGTATATCCTATAGGACACCATGTTTGGTCAGAGAGCGATGCCTTCATGGCACGACGATGGCGCGGGCGGTCTTCACTTGATCGACTCTAACTTATTCAAATAAGCACCAATCGGGGTCAAACAAAGCTATCTAGATAGCCAAAGAGCTGTGCTTTGCGGGAGTATCCAGAAACCCTGTATATTGTGCGACAGCATGCCTTTTAGTTTTGGACAAAAATTATAAGAATATTCATAGATATGAAGTTGTGAAAACTGGTTGTGTTGTAAATATTTCACTTATAATATGGCTACTAGTACTGGAAAAGCTAAATCAAAGTCCAAGTTTAAAGATTTGACGATATTCTTGCAGAAAAATGTAATATGAATGCTTTTCCCAAATGTACCTGGGTGACTTCACACTAAATGTCATGTAGTTCGCTCATACTTCAAGTTATCGGTCTGAACTTTGCACATACACTGCTACCATCTTGTGGACACCATCGGAATTACAACCAGAGTGATGGCTAGAACTGGGACCTTTCTGTTGCATTTCAAAGATGGTGGTAGAAAAAAAAATGATTGTTTTGTTCTTTCTATTTTCTTCTACCAGATCTATTGTGTTATATTATTCTACATTCAATTCACATTTCCACAAACTTCAAAGTGTTTCCTTTCAAATGGTCATTTTAGGCGAAAATTGAAAAGAAAAGGGGGCCCTATTAAAAGGGTCCAGTCTGGTTAGGATACATGGTGCTGACTCTATCTCCATCTCTCCTTGGTCCTACTACTGTAGCTCTGAACGCATTGTGTGGTAGTGTGGATGACTTTGAGTGTGGCAACGGGGATTGCATCAACTACAGCCTGACCTGTGATGGCATGGCCCACTGCAAGGACAAGTCAGATGAGAAACAGTCCTACTGCGGTGAGTCTTTGTGCGTACGAGCATGTGTCTGCTTGCGCAATGCATGTCTGCAATCTGAGTACTCGGAATCTAGGCTTGAATTACATTGTCAGTTAGATCTTTGTACCACAAAAAATTGGATGTCAGTTTAATTTCAGGAGATAGAATTTAGTCATAGTAAGACAACTGGAGAACAACTCTTCTAATGCTGCTCTTCCTCTCTGCAGCGAACCGTCTGTGTAAGAAAGGCTACAGGCGATGTATTAATGGACGCTGTATCGGCCACATGTTCTGGTGTGACGGGACTGACGACTGTGGAGATCACTCAGACGAGCTGCCCTGCAACAGTAAGTCCTGTATGTGTGTGTGTGTCATAGTGTGACTGTGTGTGTGTCATAGTGTGACTGTATGCGTGTGTGTTGTGGTGTGACTATGTGTGTGTCATAGTGTGACTGTGTGTGTGTTGTGTGTGTGTCATAGTGTGACTGTATGCGTGTGTGTTGTGGTGTGACTATGTGTGTGTCATAGTGTGACTATGTGTGTCATAGTGTGACTGTATGTGTGTCATAGTGTGACTGTATGCGTCTGTGTTGTGGTGTGACTATGTGTGTGTCATAGTGTGACTGTATGTGTGTGTGTGTGTGTGTGTGTGTGTCATGGTGTGACTGTGTGTGTGTCATGGTGTGACTGTGGGTGTGTGTGTGTCATGGTGTGACTGTGTGTGTGCGTGTGTGTGTGTGTCATGGTGTGACTGTGTGTGTGTCCATATTACTATATCCATTGTGTTGTGTGTGTGTCATGGTGTGACTGTGTGTGTGTGTGTGTGTCATGGTGTGACTGTGTGTGTGTGTGTCATGGTGTGACTGTGTGTGTGTCCATATTACTATATCCATTGTGTTGTGTGTGTCAGGGTGTGACTGTGTGTGTGTGTGTGTGTGTGTGTGTGTGTGTGTGTGTGTGTGTGTGTGTGTGTGTGTGTGTGTGTGTGTGTGTGTGTGTGTGTGTCATGGTGTGACTGTGTGTGTGTGTCCATATTACTATATCCATTGTGTTGTGTGTGTCATGGTGTGTGTGTGTGTGTGTGTGTGTGTGTGTGTGTGTGTGTCATGGTGTGACTGTGTGTGTGTGTCCATATTACTATATCCATTGTGTTGTGTGTGTGTTCTCCAGTGACCCTCTGCAAAGCTGCAGAGTTCCGGTGTCGAGATGGAAGCTGCATCTCCAACTCCAGCCGCTGTGACCAGGTGGTCAACTGTGAGGACGCCAGTGATGAGATGAACTGCTGTAAGTCTACAGGCCGTCTTTACATGTTGGATATCTGTTGAATAAAAATCGTTAAAGCTATTTCTCTGACCCATCCTGTATCAGTAATGAAGAACTGCAGGTCAGCTTGGATTCCTCTGACACTATTCCCTGTGCATTATGACATGGCCCAGACTGTAGTAGTGTACTATTTATTTTGAATTACATTACCTTTATTTAACCAAGTAGGCCCTATATAGGGGATATGATGCACTTTCATACACACTCCATGTTGAATGTACAGATAATACTCCCCCACAACTAACCACTAATGTCACCAGTGTTGGAAAAGTAAACTATTGTCATACTGAAGTAAAGGTAAAGATATCCTCATAGAAAATGACTTAAGTAAAAGTAAAGATATCCTCATAGAAAATGACTGAAGTAAAGGTAAAGATATCCTCATAGAAAATGACTTAAGTAAAAGTAAAGATATCCTCATAGAAAATGACTTAAGTAAAAGTAAAGATATCCTCATAGAAAATGACTTAAGTAAAGGTAAAGATATCCTCATAGAAAATGACTTAGAAAATGTAAAAGTAAAGATATCCTCATAGAAAATGACTTAAGTAAAAGTAAAGATATCCTCATAGAAAATGACTTAAGTAAAAGTAAAGATATCCTCATAGAAAATGACTTAAGTAAAGGTAAAGATATCCTCATAGAAAATGACTTAAGTAAAAGTAAAGATATCCTCATAGAAAATGACTTAAGTAAAAGTAAAGATATCCTCATAGAAAATGACTTAAGTAAAAGTAAAGATATCCTCATAGAAAATGACTTAAGTAAAGGTAAAGATATCCTCATAGAAAATTACTTAAGTAAAAGTAAAGATATCCTCATAGAAAATTACTTAAGTAAAGGTGAAAGTCACCCAGTAAAATATTACTTGAGTGAAAGTCTAAAAGTATTTGGTTTGAAATATACTTCAGTATAAAAAGTAAATGTAATTGCTAAAATATACTTAAGTATCAAAAGTAAAAGTATAAATCATTTCACATTCCTTCTATTAAGAAAACCAGACACCACAATTTAATTTTTATTTACGGATAGCCAGGGGTGCACTCAGACACCATTTTACAAACAAAGCATTTATGTTTAGTGAGTCCGCCAGATCAGAGGCAGTAGGAATACCCAGGGATGTTCTCTTGATACGTGTGTGAATTGGACCGTTTTCCTGTCCTGCGAAGCATTCAAAATGTAATAAGTACTTTTGGGTGTCAGGAAAAATGTGTGGAGTAAAAAGCAAAAGATGTCAACAATATAAATAGTAAAGTACAGATACCCCAAAAAACTACTTACGTAGTACTTTAAAGTATTTTTACTGAAGTACTTTACACCACTGAATGCCACTGATGTATAATGTCCCTCCTCCCCAGTGCCAACTGACTGTTCTCGCTACTTCCGTCTGGGGGTGAAGGGGGCGACCTTCCAGAGCTGTGAGAGGACCACACTGTGCTACCTGCCTTCCTGGAAATGTGACGGTAACAACGACTGTGGAGACTTCTCAGACGAGAGGAACTGCCCAGGTAACAGACAGATCTTGCCTTTCTCCTTTTAGGGCCTTTTTTTCAGCATTTCATGGGTTCAAATAGTATGTGTTTACTTTCAAACACTTTGAGCATTTGCTTTAGCCTGCCTGGGAGTGCCAAAATGCACTTTTGGGACTATTCTATTAGTTACATTGCGCAGGCAACAAAGCATAGCTATTTGTACCACAGGTCTGACTCATAGCAGAACTTTATACGATATTCAAAACTGTTATTTTGTATTTATTATATACACTCTCTACCAGACAAGAAGAAGCTGAAGTGCCCAGTAAACTTCTTTGCGTGCCCCAGTGGTCGCTGTATCCCTATGAGCTGGACCTGTGACAAGGAGAACGACTGTGAGAACGGCGCTGACGAGACCCACTGTGGTCAGTCTACTTGCCCTATATAGATACCTTCTGTCCTTCCCCCATTCCCTTAGCTGATGGAATACACAACTTTGAACTGTACTGTAGTGACACAAAGATCAAAACAGTGTTTTCAATAGATAAACACAACAACCACGGGATCAAAGTTGAATAGTTCATTCAAATAAGTAATTTCAATATATTGTGGTAAATTTGGTGATAAATGTATTCTGAAACAAATGTAACCCAGATTACGTTGAATAAAAATGTTCCTCTGTCTTTGCAGATAAGTTCTGTACGTCCACTGAGTTTGAGTGTGGGAACCATCGCTGTATCTCGAACCACTGGGTGTGTGACGGTGCCAACGACTGTGGGGACAAATCTGACGAGGACGACAGATGCAGTGAGTGACTCATCCCACACTTATATGATTTTTTGCCCATATCAGACACAGTTGTCTACCTTGTCAATTAAAAGATCAATAGATTTTATTTGTTGACAAATTAAATTAAATCTGTTGATGATTTTAATTGAATTTAAGACAACTAATAGTCTAGAGTTATCTAACCTGTTCATATCGCCTACGTCACCATAGAAACTAAGACGTGCAGCCCGGAGGCGTTCCAGTGTCCCGGCACTCATGTGTGTGTCCCTCAGCGCTGGAAGTGTGACGGGGACAAGGACTGTCTGGACGGGGCTGACGAGAGCATCAAGGCTGGCTGCTGTGAGTGGGAGTCTTCTACAGTTCTGTTCATGCACTTTGGTTTGGTGAGATAGCAACAGCATTTGTCTGCTGTGAGTAGCGTGAGGACAACCGCAACACATTCACAAATGTCCTAATAATTACCACAGTTGATCTGAAGTGGATTTAGTAACTGTGTCTATATGACTGGTACCCATCAAGGCTGGCTTCAGTGAGTAGGAGAAGGACACGTTAAACACTTCCACTAAATCTCTCATAAGACTCATTTGAGTCACACGGCTCTATTGGGTTTGGATAATGCAACCAATTATAAACTACAACATTTCGCTGGGTTATTAATAGATGAATGGGAAGACATGGGACTTCCATTGTCTTTTTATGATTCATCTTAATGATTTGATTAGCAGAGGATCTGCAGACTATTGTTAGACTGCTAAGGGTATGTATCATTCATTCTTGCAATAGCCTCTGTTTGCTAATCCTTTCTCTGTCTATTTATCTCTTCTTTTTATGTCTGTCTGTGTCTCTGTCTGTGTCTCTGTCTATGTCTCTGTGTCTCTCTCTCTGTCAGTGTACAACAACACCTGTGATGAGAATGAGTTCATGTGTCAGAACAGACATTGTATCCCCAAGCACTTTGTGTGTGACCATGACATGGACTGCTCTGACGGATCAGACGAGTCCCCAGAGTGTGGTGAGTGTTTGTGATGCAGCATGACAACAGAGGAGAAGAGAAAGGGCTATGGAGAGATGGACAGAGAGAACAGGGTTAAATGAGAGATGGGCAGAGAGAACAGGGTTAAATGAGAGATGGGCAGAGAGAATGGGGTTAAATGAGAGATGGACAGAGAGAACAGGGTTAAAAGAGATGGACAGAGAGAATGGGGTTAAATGAGAGATGGGCAGAGAGAACGGGGTTAAATGAGAGATGGGCAGAGAGAATGGGGTTAAATGAGAGATGGACAGAGAGAACAGGGTTAAATGAGAGATGGGCAGAGAGAATGGGGTTAAATGAGAGATGGACAGAGAGAACAGGGTTAAAAGAGATGGACAGAGAGAACAGGGTTAAAAGAGATGGACAGAGAGAACGGGGTTAAATGAGAGATGGACAGAGAGAACGGGGTTAAATGAGAGATGGACAGAGAGAACAGGGTTAAAAGAGATGGACAGAGAGAATGGGGTTAAATGAGAGATGGGCAGAGAGAACAGGGTTAAATGAGAGATGGGCAGAGAGAACAGGGTTAAATGAGAGATGGGCAGAGAGAACAGGGTTAAATGAGAGATGGACAGAGAGAATGGGGTTAAATGAGAGATGGGTAGAGAGAACAGGGTTAAATGAGAGATGGACAGAGAGAATGGGGTTAAATGAGAGATGGGCAGAGAGAATGGGGTTAAATGAGAGATGGGCAGAGAGAACAGGGTTAAATGAGAGATGGGCAGAGAGAACGGGGTTAAATGAGAGATGGACAGAGAGAACAGGGTTAAATGAGAGATGGGCAGAGAGAACAGGTTAAATGAGAGATGGGGAGAGAGAACGGGGTTAAATGAGAGATGGACAGAGAGAACAGGGTTAAAAGAGATGGACAGAGAGAATGGGGTTAAATGAGAGATGGGCAGAGAGAACGGGGTTAAATGAGAGATGGGCAGAGAGAATGGGGTTAAATGAGAGATGGACAGAGAGAACAGGGTTAAATGAGAGATGGGCAGAGAGAACATGGTTAAATGAGAGATGGGGAGAGAGAACGGGGTTAAATGAGAGATGGGCAGAGAGAACGGGTTAAATGAGAGATGGGGAGAGAGAATGGGGTTAAATGAGAGATGGACAGAGAGAACAGGGTTAAATGAGAGATGGGCAGAGAGAATGGGGTTAAATGAGAGATGGACAGAGAGAACAGGGTTAAAAGAGATGGACAGAGAGAACAGGGTTAAAAGAGATGGACAGAGAGAACGGGGTTAAATGAGAGATGGACAGAGAGAACGGGGTTAAATGAGAGATGGACAGAGAGAACAGGGTTAAAAGAGATGGACAGAGAGAATGGGGTTAAATGAGAGATGGGCAGAGAGAACGGGGTTAAATGAGAGATGGGCAGAGAGAATGGGGTTAAATGAGAGATGGACAGAGAGAACAGGGTTAAATGAGAGATGGGCAGAGAGAACATGGTTAAATGAGAGATGGGGAGAGAGAACGGGGTTAAATGAGAGATGGGCAGAGAGAACGGGTTAAATGAGAGATGGGGAGAGAGAATGGGGTTAAATGAGAGATGGACAGAGAGAACAGGGTTAAATGAGAGATGGGCAGAGAGAATGGGGTTAAATGAGAGATGGACAGAGAGAACAGGGTTAAAAGAGATGGACAGAGAGAACAGGGTTAAAAGAGATGGACAGAGAGAATGGGGTTAAATGAGAGATGGACAGAGAGAACGGGGTTAAATGAGAGATGGACAGAGAGAACAGGGTTAAAAGAGATGGACAGAGAGAATGTGGTTAAATGAGAGATGGGCAGAGAGAACAGGGTTAAATGAGAGATGGGCAGAGAGAACAGGGTTAAATGAGAGATGGACAGAGAGAATGGGGTTAAATGAGAGATGGGCAGAGAGAATTGGGGTTAAATGAGAGATGGGCAGAGAGAACAGGGTTAAATGAGAGATGGGCAGAGAGAACGGGGTTAAATGAGAGATGGGGAGAGAGAACGGGGTTAAATGAGAGATGGGCAGAGAGAACAGGTTAAATGAGAGATGGGGAGAGAGAATGGGGTTAAATGAGAGATGGGGAGAGATAACGGGGTTAAATGAGAGATGGACAGAGAGAACGGGGTTAAATGAGAGATGGGCAGAGAGAATGGGGTTAAATGAGAGATGGGGAGAGAGAACGGGGTTAAATGAGAGATGGACAGAGAGAACAGGGTTAAAAGAGATGGACAGAGAGAATGGGGTTAAATGAGAGATGGGCAGAGAGAACGGGGTTAAATGAGAGATGGGCAGAGAGAATGGGGTTAAATGAGAGATGGACAGAGAGAACAGGGTTAAATGAGAGATGGGCAGAGAGAACATGGTTAAATGAGAGATGGGGAGAGAGAACGGGGTTAAATGAGAGATGGGCAGAGAGAACGGGTTAAATGAGAGATGGGGAGAGAGAACGGGGTTAAATGAGAGATGGTCTGAGAGAACGGGGTTAAATGAGAGATGGGCAGAGAGAACGGGGTTAAATGAGAGATGGGCAGAGAGAATGGGGTTAAATGAGAGATGGGCAGAGAGAACAGGGTTAAATGAGAGATGGGCAGAGAGAATGGGGTTAAATGAGAGATGGGCAGAGAGAATGGGTTTAAATGAGAGATGGACAGAGAGAACGGGGTTAAATGAGAGATGGTCTGAGAGAACTGGGTTAAATGAGAGATGGACAGAGAGAATGGGGTTAAATGAGAGATGGGCAGAGAGAATGGGGTTAAATGAGAGATGGGCAGAGAGAACGGGGTTAAATGAGAGATGGGCAGAGAGAACGGGGTTAAATGAGAGATGGGCAGAGAGAACGAGGTTAAATGAGAGATGGGCAGAGAGAACGGGGTTAAATGAGAGATGGGCAGAGAGAACGGGGTTAAATGAGAGATGGGCAGAGAGAATGGGTTAAATGAGAGATGGGCAGAGAGAACGGGGTTAAATGAGAGATGGGCAGAGAGAATGGGGTTAAATGAGAGATGGGCAGAGAGAATGGGGTTAAATGAGAGATGGGCAGAGAGAATGGGGTTAAATGAGAGATGGGCAGAGAGAATGGGGTTAAATGAGAGATGGGAGGAGAGAACGGGGTTAAATGAGAGATAGGCAGAGAGAATGGGGTTAAATGAGAGATGGGGAGAGATAACGGGGTTAAATGAGAGATGGACAGAGAGAATGGGGTTAAATGAGAGATGGGCAGAGAGAATGGGGTTAAATGAGAGATGGGCAGAGAGAATGGGGTTAAATGAGAGATGGGGAAAGATAACGGGGTTAAATGAGAGATGGACAGAGAGAACGGGGTTAAATGAGAGATGGGCAGAGAGAATGGGGTTAAATGAGAGATGGGAGGAGAGAACGGGGTTAAATGAGAGATAGGCAGAGAGAATGGGGTTAAATGAGAGATGGGGAGAGATAACGGGGTTAAATGAGAGATGGACAGAGAGAATGGGGTTAAATGAGAGATGGGCAGAGAGAATGGGGTTAAATGAGAGATGGGCAGAGAGAATGGGGTTAAATGAGAGATGGGGAAAGATAACGGGGTTAAATGAGAGATGGACAGAGAGAACGGGGTTAAATGAGAGATGGGCAGAGAGAATGGGGTTAAATGAGAGATGGGAGGAGAGAACGGGGTTAAATGAGAGATAGGCAGAGAGAATGGGGTTAAATGAGAGATGGGGAGAGATAACGGGGTTAAATGAGAGATGGACAGAGAGAATGGGGTTAAATGAGAGATGGGCAGAGAGAATGGGGTTAAATGAGAGATGGGCAGAGAGAATGGGGTTAAATGAGAGATGGGGAAAGATAACGGGGTTAAATGAGAGATGGACAGAGAGAACGGGGTTAAATGAGAGATGGGCAGAGAGAATGGGGTTAAATGAGAGATGGGAGGAGAGAACGGGGTTAAATGAGAGATAGGCAGAGAGAATGGGGTTAAATGAGAGATGGGGAGAGATAACAGGGTTAAATGAGAGATGGACAGAGAGAACGGGGTTAAATGAGAGATGGGCAGAGAGAATGGGGTTAAATGAGAGATGGGAGGAGAGAACGGGGTTAAATGAGAGATAGGCAGAGAGAATGGGGTTAAATGAGAGATGGGGAGAGATAACGGGGTTAAATGAGAGATGGAAGAGAGAATGGGGTTAAATGAGAGATGGGCAGAGAGAATGGGGTTAAATGAGAGATGGGCAGAGAGAATGGGGTTAAATGAGAGATGGGGAAAGATAACGGGGTTAAATGAGAGATGGACAGAGAGAACGGGGTTAAATGAGAGATGGGCAGAGAGAATGGGGTTAAATGAGAGATGGGAGGAGAGAACGGGGTTAAATGAGAGATAGGCAGAGAGAATGGGGTTAAATGAGAGATGGGGAGAGATAACAGGGTTAAATGAGAGATGGACAGAGAGAACGGGGTTAAATGAGAGATGGGCAGAGAGAATGGGGTTAAATGAGAGATGGGAGGAGAGAACGGGGTTAAATGAGAGATAGGCAGAGAGAATGGGGTTAAATGAGAGATGGGGAGAGATAACGGGGTTAAATGAGAGATGGACAGAGAGAACGGGGTTAAATGAGAGATGGGCAGAGAGAATGGGGTTAAATGAGAGATGGGGAGAGAGAACGGGGTTAAATGAGAGATGGACAGAGAGAACAGGGTTAAAAGAGATGGACAGAGAGAATGGGGTTAAATGAGAGATGAGCAGAGAGAACGGGGTTAAATGAGAGATGGACAGAGAGAACGGTTAAAAGAGATGGACAGAGAGAATGGGGTTAAATGAGAGATGGACAGAGAGAACAGGGTTAAAAGAGATGGACATAGAGAATGGGGTTAAATGAGAGATGGGCAGAGAGAACGGGGTTAAATGAGAGATGGACAGAGAGAACAGGGTTAAAAGAGATGGACAGAGAGAATGGGGTTAAATAAGATGAGCAGAGAGAACGGGGTTAAATGAGAGATGGACAGAGAGAATGGGTTTGAGAGAAGGCAGAGAGAATGGGGTTAAATGAGAGATGGGGCAGAGAGAACGGGGTTAAATGAGAGATGGACAGAGAGAACAGGGGGTTAAATGAGAGATGGGCAGAGAGAATGGGGTTAAATGAGAGATGGGAGAGAGAGACGGGGTTAAATGAGAGATGGACAGAGAGAACAGGGTTAAAAGAGATGGACAGAGAGAATGGGGTTAAATGAGAGATGAGCAGAGAGAACGGGGTTAAATGAGAGATGGACAGAGAGAACGGTTAAAAGAGATGGACAGAGAGAATGGGGTTAAATGAGAGATGGACAGAGAGAACAGGGTTAAAAGAGATGGACATAGAGAATGGGGTTAAATGAGAGATGGGCAGAGAGAACGGGGTTAAATGAGAGATGGACAGAGAGAACAGGGTTAAAAGAGATGGACAGAGAGAATGGGGTTAAATGAGAGATGAGCAGAGAGAACGGGGTTAAATGAGAGATGGACAGAGAGAACGGTTAAAAGAGATGGACAGAGAGAATGGGGTTAAATGAGAGATGGGCAGAGAGAACGGGTTAAATGAGAGATGGACAGAGAGAACAGGGTTAAATGAGAGATGGGCAGAGAGAATGGGGTTAAATGAGAGATGGGCAGAGAGAATGGGGTTAAATGAGAGATGGACAGAGAGAACAGGGTTAAAAGAGATGGACATAGAGAATGGGGTTAAATGAGAGATGGGCAGAGAGAACGGGGTTAAATGAGAGATGGACAGAGAGAACGGGGTTAAATGAGAGATGGACAGAGAGAACGGGGTTAAATGAGAGATGGGCAGAGAGAACAGGGTTAAATGAGAGATGGGCAGAGAGAACGGGTTAAATGAGAGATGGGCAGAGAGAACGGGGTTAAATGAGAGATGGACAGAGAGAACAGGGTTAAAAGAGATGGACAGAGAGAATGGGGTTAAATGAGAGATGGGCAGAGAGAACAGGGTTAAATGAGAGATGGGCAGAGAGAACAGGGTTAAATGAGAGATGGACAGAGAGAATGGGGTTAAATGAGAGATGGGCAGAGAGAATTGGGGTTAAATGAGAGATGGGCAGAGAGAACAGGGTTAAATGAGAGATGGGCAGAGAGAACGGGGTTAAATGAGAGATGGGGAGAGAGAACGGGGTTAAATGAGAGATGGGCAGAGAGAACAGGTTAAATGAGAGATGGGGAGAGAGAATGGGGTTAAATGAGAGATGGGGAGAGATAACGGGGTTAAATGAGAGATGGACAGAGAGAACGGGGTTAAATGAGAGATGGGCAGAGAGAATGGGGTTAAATGAGAGATGGGGAGAGAGAACGGGGTTAAATGAGAGATGGACAGAGAGAACAGGGTTAAAAGAGATGGACAGAGAGAATGGGGTTAAATGAGAGATGGGCAGAGAGAACGGGGTTAAATGAGAGATGGGCAGAGAGAATGGGGTTAAATGAGAGATGGACAGAGAGAACAGGGTTAAATGAGAGATGGGCAGAGAGAACATGGTTAAATGAGAGATGGGGAGAGAGAACAGGTTAAATGAGAGATGGGGAGAGAGAATGGGGTTAAATGAGAGATGGGGAGAGAGAACGGGGTTAAATGAGAGATGGACAGAGAGAACAGGGTTAAAAGAGATGGGCAGAGAGAACGGGGTTAAATGAGAGATGGGCAGAGAGAATGGGGTTAAATGAGAGATGGGCAGAGAGAACAGGGTTAAATGAGAGATGGGCAGAGAGAATGGGGTTAAATGAGAGATGGGCAGAGAGAATGGGTTTAAATGAGAGATGGACAGAGAGAACGGGGTTAAATGAGAGATGGTCTGAGAGAACTGGGTTAAATGAGAGATGGACAGAGAGAATGGGGTTAAATGAGAGATGGGCAGAGAGAATGGGGTTAAATGAGAGATGGGCAGAGAGAACGGGGTTAAATGAGAGATGGGCAGAGAGAACGGGGTTAAATGAGAGATGGGCAGAGAGAACGAGGTTAAATGAGAGATGGGCAGAGAGAACGGGGTTAAATGAGAGATGGGCAGAGAGAACGGGGTTAAATGAGAGATGGGCAGAGAGAATGGGTTAAATGAGAGATGGGCAGAGAGAACGGGGTTAAATGAGAGATGGGCAGAGAGAATGGGGTTAAATGAGAGATGGGCAGAGAGAATGGGGTTAAATGAGAGATGGGCAGAGAGAATGGGGTTAAATGAGAGATGGGCAGAGAGAATGGGGTTAAATGAGAGATGGGAGGAGAGAACGGGGTTAAATCAGAGATAGGCAGAGAGAATGGGGTTAAATGAGAGATGGGGAGAGATAACGGGGTTAAATGAGAGATGGACAGAGAGAATGGGGTTAAATGAGAGATGGGCAGAGAGAATGGGGTTAAATGAGAGATGGGCAGAGAGAATGGGGTTAAATGAGAGATGGGGAAAGATAACAGAGGGGTTAAATGAGAGATGGACAGAGAGAACGGGGTTAAATGAGAGATGGGCAGAGAGAATGGGGTTAAATGAGAGATGGGAGGAGAGAATGGGGTTAAATGAGAGATAGGCAGAGAGAATGGGGTTAAAAATGAGAGATGGGGAGAGATAACAGGGTTAAATGAGAGATGGACAGAGAGAACGGGGTTAAATGAGAGATGGGCAGAGAGAATGGGGTTAAATGAGAGATGGGAGGAGAGAACGGGGTTAAATGAGAGATAGGCAGAGAGAATGGGGTTAAATGAGAGATGGGGAGAGATAACGGGGTTAAATGAGAGATGGACAGAGAGAACGGGGTTAAATGAGAGATGGGCAGAGAGAATGGGGTTAAATGAGAGATGGGGAGAGAGAACGGGGTTAAATGAGAGATGGACAGAGAGAACAGGGTTAAAAGAGATGGACAGAGAGAATGGGGTTAAATGAGAGATGAGCAGAGAGAACGGGGTTAAATGTTAAAAGAGATGGACAGAGAGAATGGGGTTAAATGAGAGACAGAGTTAAAGAGAGATGGACAGAGAGAATGGGGTTAAATGAGAGATGGGCAGAGAGAACAGAGAGAATGGGGTTAAATGAGAGATGGACAGAGAGAACAGGGTTAAATGAGAGATGGACAGAGAGAATGGGGTTAAATGAGAGATGGGCAGATGAGAGATGGGCAGAGGGGTTAAATGAGAGATGGACAGAGAGAACAGGGTTAAAAGAGATGGACAGAGAGAATGGGGTTAAATGAGAGATGGGCAGAGAGAATGGGGTTAAATGAGAGATGGACAGAGAGAACAGGGTTTAGAATGGGCAGAGAGAATGGGGTTAAATGAGAGCAGAGAGAATGGGGTTAAATGAGAGATGGGCAGAGAGAAGAATGGGGTTAAATGAGAGATGGGGAGAGAGATGAGAGATGGACAGAGAGAATGGGGTTAAAAGAGATGGACAGAGAGAATGGGGTGAGAGATAAATGAGAGAATGGGGTTAAATGAGAGGGCAGAGAGAACGGGGTTAAATGAGAGATGGGCAGAGAGAACGAGGGTTAAATGAGAGATGGGCAGAGAGAATGGGGTTAAATGAGAGATGAGAGCAGGGTTAAATGAGAGATGGGCAGAGAGAATGGGGGTTAAATGAGAGATGGGCAGAGAGAATGGGGTTAAATGAGAGATGGGCAGAGAGAACAGAGAGAGAATGGGGTTAAATGAGAGATTAATGGGCAGAGATGAGAGATGGGCAGAGAGAACAGGGTTAAATGAGAGATGGGCAGAGAGAATGGGGTTAAATGAGAGATGGGCAGAGAGAACGAGGGTTAAATGAGAGATGGGCAGAGAGAATGGGGTTAAATGAGAGATGGGCAGAGAGAACAGGGTTAAATGAGAAGATGAGAGGGCAGAGAGAATGGGGTTAAATGAGAGATGGGCAGAGAGAATGGGGTTAAATGAGAGATGGGCAGAGAGAATGGGGTTAAATGAGAGATGGGCAGAGAGAAGGAGAGATGGGGTTAAATGAGAGATGGGCAGGGGTTAAATGAGCAGAGAGAATGGGGTTAAATGAGAGATGGCAGAGAGAGATAACGGGGTTAAATGAGAGATGGTTAAACAGAGAGAATGGGGTTAAATGAGAGATGGGCAGAGAGAATGGGGTTAAATGAGAGATGGGCAGAGAGAATGGGGTTAAATGAGAGATGGGGGAGAGAAAGATAACGGGGTTAAATGAGAGATGGACAGAGAGAACGGGTTAAATGAGAGATGGGCAGAGAGAATGGGGTTAAATGAGAGATGGGCAGAGAGAGAGAATGGGGTTAAATGAGAGATGGGAGAGAATGGGTTAAATGAGAGATGGGCAGAAGAATGGGTTAAATGAGAGATAGGCAGTTAAAGAGAATGGGCGGGGTTAAATGAGAGATGGGGAGAGATAACGGGTTAAATGAGAGATGGACAGAGAGAAGAGAGAGATGGACAGAGAGAACGGGGTTAAATGAGAGATGATGGACAGAGAGAATGGGGTTAAATGAGAGATGGGCAGAGAGAATGGGGTTAAATGAGAGATGGGCAGAGAGAATGGGGTTAGAATGAGAGATGAGAGGGGCAGAGAGAATGGGGTTAAATGAGAGATGGAGAGAGATGAGAGATGGGGTTAAATGAGAGATGGCAGAGAGAATGGGGTTAAAATGGGCAGAGAGACGGGGATGGGCAGAGAGAAGATGGACAGAGAGAATGGGGTTAAATGAGAGATGGCATGGGGTTAAAGAGAATGGGCAGAGAGAATGGGGTTAAATGAGATGGACAGAGAGAACGGGTTAAATGAGAGATGGACAGAGAGAATGGGGTTAAATGAGAGATGGGCAGAGAGAATGGGGTTAAATGAGAGATGAGACAGAGAGAAGAATGGGGTTAAATGAGAGATGGGGAGAGATAACAGAGAGAGAATGGGGTTAAATGAGAGATGGGCAGAGAGAATGGGGTTAAATGAGAGATGGGATAAGTTAAATGAGAATGGGGTTAAATGAGAGATGGGAGAGAGAATGGGGTTAAATGAGAGATGGGCAGAGAGAATGGGGTTAAATGAGAGATGGGGTTAAATGAGAGATGGACAGAGAGAACGGGGTTAAATGAGAGATGGGCAGGAGTTAAATGAGAGATGGACAGAGAGATAGGCAGAGAGAATGGGGTTAAATGAGAGATGGGGAGAGATAACAGGGTTAAATGAGAGAGAGATGGAGATGGACAGAGAAATGGGGTTAAAGAGATGGGGAGGAGAATGGGGTTAAATGAGAGATGGACAGAGAGAATGGGGTTAAATGGACAGAGAGATGGGGTTAAATGAGAGATGGGCAGAGAGAACGGGGTTAAATGAGAGATGGACAGAGATGGACAGAGAGAATGGGGTTAAATGAGAGATGGGCAGAGAGAATGGGGTTAAATGAGAGATGGGAGGAGAGAACGGGGTTAAATGAGAGATGGGCAGAGAGAATGGGGTTAAATGAGAGATGGGGGGAGAGATATGGGGTTAAATGAGAGATGGACAGAGAGAATGGGGTTAAATGAGAGATGGGCAGAGAGAATGGGGTTAAATGAGAGATGGGCAGAGAGAATGGGGTTAAATGAGAGATGGGGAAAGATAACGGGGTTAAATGAGAGATGGACAGAGAGAACGGGGTTAAATGAGAGATGGGCAGAGAGAATGGGGTTAAATGAGAGATGGGAGGAGAGAACGGGGTTAAATGAGAGATAGGCAGAGAGAATGGGGTTAAATGAGAGATGGGGAGAGATAACAGGGTTAAATGAGAGATGGACAGAGAGAACGGGGTTAAATGAGAGATGGGCAGAGAGAATGGGGTTAAATGAGAGATGGGAGGAGAGAACGGGGTTAAATGAGAGATAGGCAGAGAGAATGGGGTTAAATGAGAGATGGGAGAGATAACGGGGGTTAAATGAGAGATGGACAGAGAGAACGGGGTTAAATGAGAGATGGGCAGAGAGAATGGGGTTAAATGAGAGATGGGGAGAGAGAACGGGGTTAAATGAGAGATGGACAGAGAGAACAGGGTTAAAAGAGATGGACAGAGAGAATGGGGTTAAATGAGAGATGAGCAGAGAGAACGGGGTTAAATGAGAGATGGACAGAGAGAACGGTTAAAAGAGATGGACAGAGAGAATGGGGTTAAATGAGAGATGGGCAGAGAGAACGGGGTTAAATGAGAGATGGACAGAGAGAACAGGGTTAAATGAGAGATGGGCAGAGAGAATGGGGTTAAATGAGAGATGGGCAGAGAGAATGGGGTTAAATGAGAGATGGACAGAGAGAACAGGGTTAAAAGAGATGGACAGAGAGAATGGGGTTAAATGAGAGATGGGCAGAGAGAACGGGGTTAAATGAGAGATGGACAGAGAGAACGGGGTTAAATGAGAGATGGGCAGAGAGAATGGGGTTAAATGAGAGATGGGCAGAGAGAATGGGGTTAAATGAGAGATGGGCAGAGAGAACGGGGTTAAATGAGAGATGGGCAGAGAGAACGGGGTTAAATGAGAGATGGGCAGAGAGAACGAGGTTAAATGAGAGATGGGCAGAGAGAACGGGGTTAAATGAGAGATGGGCAGAGAGAACGGGGTTAAATGAGAGATGGGCAGAGAGAATGGGTTAAATGAGAGATGGGCAGAGAGAACGGGGTTAAATGAGAGATGGGCAGAGAGAATGGGGTTAAATGAGAGATGGGCAGAGAGAATGGGGTTAAATGAGAGATGGGCAGAGAGAATGGGGTTAAATGAGAGATGGGCAGAGAGAATGGGGTTAAATGAGAGATGGGAGGAGAGAACGGGGTTAAATGAGAGATAGGCAGAGAGAATGGGGTTAAATGAGAGATGGGGAGAGATAACGGGGTTAAATGAGAGATGGACAGAGAGAATGGGGTTAAATGAGAGATGGGCAGAGAGAATGGGGTTAAATGAGAGATGGGCAGAGAGAATGGGGTTAAATGAGAGATGGGGAAAGATAACGGGGTTAAATGAGAGATGGACAGAGAGAACGGGGTTAAATGAGAGATGGGCAGAGAGAATGGGGTTAAATGAGAGATGGGAGGAGAGAACTGGGTTAAATGAGAGATAGGCAGAGAGAATGGGGTTAAATGAGAGATGGGGAGAGATAACAGGGTTAAATGAGAGATGGACAGAGAGAACGGGGTTAAATGAGAGATGGGCAGAGAGAATGGGGTTAAATGAGAGATGGGAGGAGAGAACGGGGTTAAATGAGAGATAGGCAGAGAGAATGGGGTTAAATGAGAGATGGGGAGAGATAACGGGGTTAAATGAGAGATGGACAGAGAGAACGGGGTTAAATGAGAGATGGACAGAGAGAATGGGGTTAAATGAGAGATGGGGAGAGAGAACGGGGTTAAATGAGAGATGGACAGAGAGAACAGGGTTAAAAGAGATGGACAGAGAGAATGGGGTTAAATGAGAGATGAGCAGAGAGAACGGGGTTAAATGAGAGATGGACAGAGAGAACGGTTAAAAGAGATGGACAGAGAGAATGGGGTTAAATGAGAGATGGGCAGAGAGAACGGGGTTAAATGAGAGATGGACAGAGAGAATGGGGTTAAATGAGAGATGGGCAGAGAGAATGGGGTTAAATGAGAGATGGACAGAGAGAACAGGGTTAAAAGAGATGGACAGAGAGAATGGGGTTAAATGAGAGATGGGCAGAGAGAAAGGGGTTAAATGAGAGATGGACAGAGAGAACGGGGTTAAATGAGAGATGGGCAGAGAGAATGGGGTTAAATGAGAGATGGGCAGAGAGAATGGGGTTAAATGAGAGATGGGCAGAGAGAACGGGGTTAAATGAGAGATGGGCAGAGAGAATGGGGTTAAACGAGAGATGGGCAGAGAGAATGGGGTTAAATGAGAGATGGGCAGAGAGAATGGGGTTAAATGAGAGATGGACAGAGAGAACGGGGTTAAATGAGAGATGGGCAGAGAGAACGGGGTTAAATGAGAGATGGGCAGAGAGAACAGGTTAAATGAGAGATGGGGAGAGAGAACGGGGTTAAATGAAAGATGGTCTGAGAGAACGGGGTTAAATGAGAGATGGGCAGAGAGAACAGGGTTAAATGAGAGATGGGCAGAGAGAATGGGGTTAAATGAGAGATGGGCAGAGAGAACAGGGTTAAATGCCTCAGTACTGTCTCTTCGCATCTCTCATCCTGCACTCTCCAAAAAATATGTTCCCCTTGTTACAAATGTATTTAAACTAATGTGCCCTCGAAAATACACTTGTGGTATTGTTCTGTAGAGTACCCAACGTGTGGGCCAGGGGAGTTCCGCTGTACCAACGGCCGCTGCCTCAACCAGAAGGTCTGGGAGTGTGACGGAGAGTTTGACTGTCAGGACCGCTCAGACGAGGTCCCCAAGAACCCCCACTGCACAGACTCAGGTCAGACACAGACAGACAGACACACACACACACAGACAGACACACTGTGGTCTACATCTGTACTGTAGACATGCACAGTACAGAATATCACAGCTTTTGTGTGTAATATTGTTGATGCATTGTTAACAAATGTAATTGCCTATGGCTTCTGCTAAAAATACCATAGCATCCTTCTTGGCAGGTTTAGTTTTAGTAACGAATGAAAATAAGTTTGACTCAGATACATTCATGTTCTCTCTGGCCATTGCAGTAGAGCAACCTTACTAGTTTAAGCTATCATCTATTCAGTCTGCAGAACCTAAATGGATCTTCTTCCATCAACAGAGAGGAAGTGTAATGAGTCTGCCTACATGTGTCGCAACGGGAAGTGTCTTAACGAGACGTTGCTGTGTGACCGAAACGACGACTGTGGCGACGGCTCTGACGAACTCAACTGCTTCATCAACGAGTGTCTCAACAGCAAGCAGAGTGGCTGCTCTCAGCTCTGTGAGGACCTCAAGATAGGTTTCAAGGTAAGGGGCGTGTGTGTGCGTCTGCATGTAGCTTGTGTGCACGTTTGCAATATTTCTACCAGTGTAATACAACCTGGAGATTCTGCAACATAATCGAATCCCTCCAGCTAAGTCTCATCTCCCTCCTGTAGCTCAGTCTCATCACCCTCCTGTAGCTCAGTCTCATCACCCTCCTGTAGCTCAGTCTCATCACCCTCCTGTAGCTGTCTCAATACCCTCCTGTAGCTCAGTCTCATCACCCTCCTGTAGCTCAGTCTCATCACCCTCCTGTAGCTCAGTCTCATCACCCTCCTGTAGCTCAGTCTCATCACCCTCCTGTAGCTGTCTCATCACCCTCCTGTAGCTCAGTCTCATCACCCTCCTGTAGCTCAGTCTCATCACCCTCCTGTAGCTGTCTCAATACCCTCCTGTAGCTCAGTCTCATCACCCTCCTGTAGCTCAGTCTCATCACCCTCCTGTAGCACAGTCTCATCACCCTCCTGTAGCTCAGTCTCATCACCCTCCTGTAGCTCAGTCTCATCACCCTCCTGTAGCTCAGTCTCATCACCCTCCTGTAGTTCAGTCTCATCACCCTCCTGTAGCTCAGTCTCATCACCCTCCTGTAACTCAGTCTCATCACCCTCCTGTAGATCAGTCTCATCACCCTCCTGTAGCTCAGTCTCATCACCCTCCTGTAGCTCAGTCTCATCACCCTCCTGTAGCACAGTCTCATCACCCTCCTGTAGCTCAGTCTCATCACCCTCCTGTAGCTCAGTCTCATCACCCTCCTGTAGCTCAGTCTCATCACCCTCCTGTAGATCAGTCTCATCACCCTCCTGTAGCTCAGTCTCATCACCCTCCTGTAGTTCAGCTGTCTGCTCTACATTAACTGTTGGTGAACAGTGTGAATCTGCTGGTACAGCATTGACCTACTGTATTGACATGTTGTCTGTGTGTCCCTGGGGTCTCTACAGTGTCTACTGTATTGAAATGTTGTCTGTGTGTCCCTGGGGGTCTCTACAGTGTTCTACTGTATTGAAATGTTGTCTGTGTGTCCCTGGGGGTCTCTACAGTGTTCTACTGTATTGACATGTTGTCTGTGTGTCCCCTGGGGTCTCTACAGTGTTATACTGTATTGAAATGTTGTCTGTGTGTCCCTGGGGTGTCTACAGTGTTATACTGTATTGACATGTTGTCTGTGTGTCCCTTGGGTCTCTACAGTGTTCTACTGTATTGACATGTTGTCTGTGTGTCCCCTGGGTCTCTACAGTGTTCTAGTGTATTGACATGTTGTCTGTGTGTCCCCTGGGTGTTCTAGTGTATTGACATGTTGTCTGTGTGTCCCTTGGGTTTCTACAGTGTTCTACTGTATTGACATGTTGTCTGTGTGTCCCTTGGGTCTCTACAGTGTTCTACTGTATTGACATGTTGTCTGTGTGTCCCTTGGGTTTCTACAGTGTTATACTGTATTGACATGTTGTCTGTGTGTCCCCTGGGTCTCTACAGTGTTCTACTGTATTGACATGTTGTCTGTGTGTCCCCTGGGTCTCTACAGTGTTCTACTGTATTGACATGTTGTCTGTGTGTCCCCTGGGTCTCTACAGTGTTCTAATGTATTGACATGTTGTCTGTGTGTCCCTTGGGTCTCTACAGTGTTCTAGTGTATTGACATGTTGTCTGTGTGTCCCCTGGGTGTTCTAGTGTATTGACATGTTGTCTGCTTGTCCCCTGGGTCCCTACAGTGTTCTACTGTATTGACATGTTGTCTGCTTGTCCCCTGGGTCTCTACAGTGTTATACTGTATTGACATGTTGTCTGTGTGTCCCTTGGGTCTCTACAGTGTTATACATGTTGTCTGTGTGTCCCTTGGGTCTCTACAGTGTTCTACTGTATTGACATGTTGTCTGTGTGTCCCCTGGGTCTCTACAGTGTTCTAGTGTATTGACATGTTGTCTGTGTGTCCCCTGGGTGTTCTAGTGTATTGACATGTTGTCTGTGTGTCCCCTGGGTGTTCTAGTGTATTGACATGTTGTCTGTGTGTCCCTTGGGTTTCTACAGTGTTATACTGTATTGACATGTTGTCTGTGTGTCCCTTGGGTCTCTACAGTGTTCTACTGTATTGACATGTTGTCTGTGTGTCCCTTGGGTTTCTACAGTGTTATACTGTATTGACATGTTGTCTGTGTGTCCCCTGGGTCTCTACAGTGTTCTACTGTATTGACATGTTGTCTGTGTGTCCCCTGGGTCTCTACAGTGTTCTACTGTATTGACATGTTGTCTGTGTGTCCCCTGGGTCTCTACAGTGTTCTACTGTATTGACATGTTGTCTGTGTGTCCCCTGGGTCTCTACAGTGTTCTACTGTATTGACATGTTGTCTGTGTGTCCCTTGGGTCTCTACAGTGTTCTACTGTATTGACATGTTGTCTGTGTGTCCCTTGGGTCTCTACAGTGTTCTAGTGTATTGACATGTTGTCTGTGTGTCCCCTGGGTGTTCTAGTGTATTGACATGTTGTCTGCTTGTCCCCTGGGTCCCTACAGTGTTCTACTGTATTGACATGTTGTCTGCTTGTCCCCTGGGTCTCTACAGTGTTATACTGTATTGACATGTTGTCTGTGTGTCCCCTGGGTCTCTACAGTGTTCTAGTGTATTGACATGTTGTCTGTGTGTCCCCTGGGTGTTCTAGTGTATTGACATGTTGTCTGTGTGTCCCTTGGGTTTCTACAGTGTTATACTGTATTGACATGTTGTCTGTGTGTCCCTTGGGTCTCTACAGTGTTCTACTGTATTGACATGTTGTCTGTGTGTCCCTTGGGTTTCTACAGTGTTATACTGTATTGACATGTTGTCTGTGTGTCCCCTGGGTCTCTACAGTGTTCTACTGTATTGACATGTTGTCTGTGTGTCCCCTGGGTCTCTACAGTGTTCTACTGTATTGACATGTTGTCTGTGTGTCCCCTGGGTCTCTACAGTGTTCTACTGTATTGACATGTTGTCTGTGTGTCCCCTGGGTCTCTACAGTGTTCTACTGTATTGACATGTTGTCTGTGTGTCCCTTGGGTCTCTACAGTGTTCTACTGTATTGACATGTTGTCTGTGTGTCCCTTGGGTCTCTACAGTGTTCTAGTGTATTGACATGTCTGTGTGTCCCCTGGGTGTTCTAGTGTATTGACATGTTGTCTGCTTGTCCCCTGGGTCCCTACAGTGTTCTACTGTATTGACATGTTGTCTGCTTGTCCCCTGGGTCTCTACAGTGTTATACTGTATTGACATGTTGTCTGTGTGTCCCTTGGGTCTCTACAGTGTTATACATGTTGTCTGTGTGTCCCTTGGGTCTCTACAGTGTTCTACTGTATTGACATGTTGTCTGTGTGTCCCCTGGGTCTCTACAGTGTTCTAGTGTATTGACATGTTGTCTGTGTGTCCCCTGGGTGTTCTAGTGTATTGACATGTTGTCTGTGTGTCCCTTGGGTTTCTACAGTGTTATACTGTATTGACATGTTGTCTGTGTGTCCCTTGGGTCTCTACAGTGTTCTACTGTATTGACATGTTGTCTGTGTGTCCCTTGGGTTTCTACAGTGTTATACTGTATTTACATGTTGTCTGTGTGTCCCCTGGGTCTCTACAGTGTTCTACTGTATTGACATGTTGTCTGTTTGTCCCCTGGGTCTCTACAGTGTTCTACTGTATTGACATGTTGTCTGTGTGTCCCCTGGGTCTCTACAGTGTTCTACTGTATTGACATGTTGTCTGTGTGTCCCCTGGGTCTCTACAGTGTTCTACTGTATTGACATGTTGTCTGTGTGTCCCTTGGGTCTCTACAGTGTTCTACTGTATTGACATGTTGTCTGTGTGTCCCTTGGGTCTCTACAGTGTTCTAGTGTATTGACATGTTGTCTGCTTGTCCCCTGGGTCCCTACAGTGTTCTACTGTATTGACATGTTGTCTGCTTGTCCCCTGGGTCCCTACAGTGCAGGTGTCACCCTGGCTTCCAGCTGAAGCGGGATGGGAAGATGTGTGTGGATATAGATGAGTGTACCACGTCCTACCCCTGTACCCAGCGCTGTATCAATACACACGGATCCTTCCACTGTCTCTGTGTGGAGGGCTTCCAGCTACGACCTGACAATCCTACTATCTGCAAGTCCACCTCTGGTAAGACCAACAGCGGGGACGTATTGGACTTAAGGTCCAGTAACAAAGTCTAATTTTCGTTTTCCGTTGTGTGCCCCAAGGAACATGGCCCAGCTGTAAGTGGTTCAATTTCCAACCCGACCCTCCTACCATTATGGCCACCTATTCATCCCCAGCTTCCAATTGGCTCATTCATCCCCACTCCTCTCCCTTGTAACTAGTCTCCAGGTCATTGCTATAAATGAGTATGTGTTCTCAGTCAACTTAGCTGGTTAAAAAAAAAAAAAGTATTTCTTTGTGACAAGTTCAACCATGAACAGAGCCCCTTTCCCCAATCTGTCTCTCTACAGATGAGGAGCCGTTCCTGATCTTTGCTAATCGGTACTACCTGAGGAAGCTGGGCCTGGATGGTTCCAACTACACCCTGATAAAACAGGTGGGACAACAAGCACTGTGTGGAAACAATGAGATAAATGTTAACCATGTGTCAGTTTTATTCATAATCAGTGATAGTGATACCTGATGTATCATGTATCCTGTATCCTGGAGTGTGAATGTGTGTGTCTTGTGTTTGCGTGCATGTGTGTGTATTCCAGTGTGTATGTCTTGTGTTTGCGTGCATGTGTGTGTATTCCAGTGTGTATGCTTGGTGAACTGAAGGGGACTATGCCTGTTGTTTCCATAACTAGGTGCCCAGACATTATATACATCCAAAGCATGATCTTTGTAATGTTTGGATCCTTTGCAAATGAAATATAATTTGAGTTCAAAATGAATGCATGTGTAATGTAATTTATGGATCCAAATAACCAATTTAAAATGTACAGTCAGAAGTCAGAAGTTTCCATACACTTAGGTTGGAGTCATTAAAACTTGTTTTTCAACAACTCCACACATTTCTTGTTAACAAACTATAGTTTTGGCATGTCGGTTAGGACATCTACTTTGTGCATGACACAAGTCATTTTTCCAACAATTGTTTACAGACAGATTATTTCACTTATAATTCACTGTATCACAATTCCAGTGGGTCAGAAGTTTACATACACTAAGTTGACTGTGCATCTAAACAGCTTGGAAAATTCCAGAAAATTATGTCATGGCTTTAGAAGCTTCTGATAGGCTAATTGACATCATTTGAGTCAATTGGAGGTGTACCTGTGGATGTATTTCAAGGTCTACCTTCAAACTCAGTGCCTCTTTGCTTGACATCATGGGAAAATCAAAAGAAATTAGCCAAGAACTCAGAAAACATTTTGTAGACCTCCACAAATCAGGTTCTTCCTTGGAGAAATTTCCAAACGCCTGAAGGTACCACGTTCATCTGTACAAACAATAGTGCGCAAGTATAAACACCATGGGACCACGCAGCCATCATACCGCTCAGGAAGGAGACGCGTTCTGTCTCCTAGAGATGAATGTACTTTGGTGCGAAACGTGCAAATCAATCCCAGAACAACAGCAAAGGACCTTGTGAAGATGCTGGAGGAAACGGGTACAAAAGTATCTATTTCCACAGTAAAACGAGTCCTTTATCAACATAACCTGAAAGATCGCTCAGCAAGGAAGAAGCCACTGCTCCAAAACCGCCATAAAAAGCCAGACTACGGTTTGCAACTGCACATGTGGACAAAGATTGTACTTTTTTGAGAAATGTCCTCTGGTCTGATGAAACCAAAATAGAACTGTTTGACCATAATGACCATTGTTATGTTTGGAGGAAAAAGGGGGATGCTTGCAAGCCGAAGAACACCATCCCAACCGTGAAGCAGGGGGGTGGAAGCCTCATGTTGTGGGGGTGTTTTGCTGCAGGAGGGACTGGTGCACTTCACAAAACAGATGGCATGAAGAGGCAGGAAAATTATGTGGATATATTGAAGCAACATCTGAAAACATCAGTCAGGAAGTTAAAGCTTAGTTGCGATTGGTTCTTTCAAATGGACAATGACCCCAAGCATACTTCCAAAGTTGTGGCAAAATGGCTTAAGGACAACAAAGTCAAGGTATTGGAGTGGCCATCACAAAGCCCTGACCGCTATCCTATAGACAATTTGTGGGCAGAACTGAAAAAGTGTGTGAGAGCAAGGATGCCTACAAACCTGACTCAGTTACACCAGCTTTGTCAGGAGGAATGGACCAAAATTCACCCAAATTATTGTGGGAAGCATGCGGAAGGCTACCCGAAACGTTTGACCCAAGTTAAACTATTTAAAGGCAATGCTACCAAATACTAATTGAGTGCATGTAAACTTCTGACCCACTGGGAATGTGATGAAAGACATTAAAGCTGAAATAAATAATTATCTCTATTATTATTCTGACATTTCACATTCTTAAAATAAAGTGTTGATCCCTAATGACCTAAGACAGGGAATTCTTACTAGGATTAAATGTCAGGAATTGTGAAACTGAGTTTAAATGTTTTTGGCTAAGGTGTATGTAAACTTCCCGAATTCAACTGTATGTGTGTGGATACCAGGGCCTGAACAATGCGGTGGCTCTGGACTTCCACTATGCAGAACAGATGCTCTACTGGACAGACGTGACCACTCAGGGCTCCATGATACGACGCATGAACATCAACGGCAGTAACATAGAGGTCAGTAGGGCAGTTGTCCGGTCTGTGACTCTCTCATTGAGTCTAAGGACAGCTGGACAGCTGGCTAGTCCTTGACTCTGATTGTACCACTGTGATTCTCATTAGACAGTAGGCTAGTTTATTTCTCTCTTATTGGGCAGTTGGCCTTCCTGTGGCTGTGATTGGACTGTTGGCCTGTCTATGACTCTCTGGTTGGTCAGTTAGCCAGTATCTGACTTTCTGATTGGCTCTTGTCCAGGTGCTGCACCGGACCTCCCTCAGTAACCCAGATGGATTGGCTGTAGACTGGGTGGGAGGGAACCTTTACTGGTGTGATAAGGGGCGGGACACCATCGAGGTGTCCAAGCTCAACGGAACCTTTCGGTCGGTCTTGGTGAACGCCGGCCTGAGGGAACCACGCGCTGTGGCTTTGGACGTACGCAACGGGTAAGAGGCACAGCCCAGAATATAATACTGTACTAGAAACTGCACTAGAAACTCCTGCATGGTCTGAGACTGGAGCTTTGTCACATGATAATGAAATATAATGGTATATTAAGGACAGATATTCTTCCTGACAACATGTCCAGATTTAGGCTACAACTAAACTCAGCAACAAAAAACGACCTCTCACTGTCAACTGTGTTTATTTAACATGTGTAAATATTTGTATTAACAAGATTCAACAACTGAGACATAAACTGAACAAGTTCACAGACATGTGATTAACATAAATTGAATAATGTGTCCCTGAACAAAGGGGGGGTCAAAATCAAAAGCAACAGTCAGTATCTGGTGTGGCCACCAGCTGCATTAAGTACTGCAGTGTATCTCCTCCTCATGGACTGCACCAGATTTGCCAGTTATTGCTGTGAGATGTTACCCCACTCTTCCACAAAGGCATCTGCAAGTTCCCAGACATTTCTAGGGGGAATGACCCTAGCCCTCATCCGATCCAACAGGCCCCAGACGTGCTCAATGGGATTGAGATCCGGCCTCTTCGCTGGCCATGGTGTTGGATGGGATGTTGATGTAATGGTGTAATAATGGGATGCTGATGTAATGGTGTAATAATGTGATCCTGGTGTAATAATATGATCCTAATGTAATGGTGTAATAATGTGACACTGATGTAATGGTGTAATAATGTGACACTGATGTAATGGTGTAATAATGGGATGCTGATGTAATGGTGTAATAATGGGATGCTGATGTAATGGTGTAATAATGGGATGCTGATGTAATGGTGTAATAATATGATGCTGATGTAATGGTGTAATAATGTGATCCTGAAGTAATGGTGTAATAATGGGATGCTGATGTAATGGTGTAATAATATGATGCTGATGTAATGGTGTAATAATATGATGCTGATGTAATGGTGTAATAATGGGATGCTGATGTAATGGTGAAATAATGGGATGCTGATGTAATGGTGTAATAATGTGATGTAATAATGTGATCCTGATGTAATGAGGAAGTACAGTTCCCGCTCAGCCCAGTCAAAACTGTTCGCTGCTCTGGCCCCCCAATGGTGGAACAAACTCCCTCACGATGCCAGGACAGCGGAGTCAATCACCACCTTCCGGAGACACCTGAAACCCCACCTCTTTAAGGAATACCTAGGATAGGATAAAGTAATCCTTCTCACCCCCCCTTAAAAGACCTAGATGCACTATTGTAAAGTGGCTGTTCCACTGGATGTCATAAGGTGAAAGCACCAATTTGTAAGTCGCTCTGGATAAGAGCGTCTGCTAAATGACTTAAATGTAAATGTTGATGTTATGGTGTAATAATGGGATGCTGATGTAATAATGGGATGCTGATGTAATGGTGTAATATGATGCTGTCCCCTGTCCTGTTCATCAGGTACCTGTATTGGTCAGACTGGGGGGACAACCCGCATATAGGGCGGATCGGGATGGACGGCTCCAACAGAAGTGTGATTGTAGAGGATAAGATCACCTGGCCCAACGGCCTCACGCTGGACTTAATCAATGACCGCATCTACTGGGCCGACGCCAGAGAGGACTACATCGAGTTCGCCAGCCTGGACGGGAGTAACAGACACACAGGTAATGTATATTGTCATAGACAGAGAGATTACTATATTACAATTGCCTTCATGGAACATCAAACCGCTGTCGC
The DNA here is from genome assembly GCF_034236695.1 of Oncorhynchus nerka. Lineage (NCBI taxonomy): Eukaryota > Metazoa > Chordata > Actinopteri > Salmoniformes > Salmonidae > Oncorhynchus > Oncorhynchus nerka. The sequence continues at coordinate 80,557,381 of NC_088402.1, forward strand.
ATAATAGGTTATGTAATTATGTAAAACGCACACACACAACATGATGCCATAGACCAGGTCACAGTGGTGCTGAGGATAGCCCTGCCACAGTACACAGGCCCAATGGACAGAGAGAGAGAAAGAAGACTGTTGTTCTGTCAGACTACTGGTGAGGATCTCACATGGATGACGTCTGAATACCTTGTTACCAAACTTAGAACAATACATAATTACTGTCAGCCAATCAGCCATGCAGAACAATGCAGGGATACAGAGGAAGTTCCTGATTTGAAACCTCAGTTTGACACTAGAGCACGTTGCACACAAAGCATGCCTTCAGATGATTTATCTCCTCGCCCATTTCTTTTGTCTTCATGGAGGTTTCATAGTAGAGTTGGGATCCAAAGTTCTGTGTGTGTTCTGTATGTGTGTTCTGTATGTGTGTTCTGTGGGCCTTGTCCTGACCTGACTGACCATGGTTCCCATTGCCTGAAGCAAATAAATATTTTGGTTCTGTAGGTGGACACCGTTCTTGCAGTCAGATGACCAAATCGCCCTCTAGTGGCCTCATGGGTGGAATGTTATTTATATTTTTCAACATTATTTTAAAAAACACACAAAAAAATCTGCCGTAACTATGCCGAACAGTTTTGTTGTCTTCTGTAGATTTATTTAAGAAGATGCTACATGACCCAGAGATAGTAATCATGCTACATAACCCAGAGATAGTAATGATGCTACATAACCCAGAGATAGTAATGATGCTACAAAACCCAGAGATAGTAGTGATGCTACATATCCCAGAGATAAGGTAATGATGCTACATAACCCAGATATAAAGTAGTGGTGCTACATAACCCAGAGATAGTAGTGATGCAACATAACCCAGAGATAAGGTAATGATGCTATATAACCCAGAGATAGCAATGATGCTACATAACCCAGAGATAGTAATGGTGCTACATATCCCAGAGATAGTAGTGATGCTACATAACCCAGAGATAGTAGTGATGCTACATAACCCAGATATAGTAATGATGCTACATAACCCAGATATAGTAATGATGCTACATAACCCAGAGATAGTAATGGTGCTACATAACCCAGAGATAGTAGTGGTGCTACATAACCCAGATATAGTAATAGTGCTACATAACCCAGATATAAAGTAGTGGTGCTACATAACCCAGAGATGATAGTGATGCTACATAACCCAGATAAGGTAATAGTGCTACATAACCCAGAGATAGTAGTGATGCTACATAACCCAGATATAGTAATAGTGCTACATAACCCAGAGATAGTAATGGTGCTACATAACCCAGAGATAATAGTGATGCTACATAACCCAGATATAAAGCAGTGGTGCTACATAAACCAGAGATAGTAGTGATGCTACATAAACCAGAGATAGTAATGATGCTACATAACCCAGAGATAGTACTGATGCTACATAACCCAGAGATAATGTAGTGATGCTACATAACCCAACGATAAGGTAGTGATGCTACATAACCCAGAGATAAGGTAGTGATGCGACATAACCCAGAGATAAGGTAGTGATGCTACATAACCCAGAGATAGTAGTGATGCTACATAACTCAGATATAGTAATGATGCTACATAACCCAGAGATAGTAATGATGCTACATAACCCAGAGATAGTAGTGGTGCTACATAACCCAGATATAGTAATAGTGCTACATAACCCATATATAAAGTAGTGGTGCTACATAACCCAGAGATAAGGTAGTGATGCTACATAACCCAGAGATAAGGTAGTGATGCTACATAACCCAGAGATACAGTAGTGGTGCTACATAACCCAGAGATAAGGTGGTGATGCTACATAACCCAGAGATAAGGTAATGATGTTACATAACCCAGATATAAAGTAGTGGTGCTACATAACCCAGAGATAGTAGTGATGCAACATAACCCAGAGATAAGGTAATGATGCTATATAACCCAGAGATAGCAATGATGCTACATAACCCAGAGATAGTAATGGTGCTACATAACCCAGATATAAAGTAGTGGTGCTACATAACCCAGAGTTAAGATAATGATGCTACATAACCCAGAGATAGTAATGATGCTACATAACCCAGAGATAGTAATGATGATACATAACCCAGAGATAGTAATGATGCTACATATCCCAGAGATTAGGTGGTGATGCTACATAACCCAGAGATAAGGTGGTGATGCTACATAACCCAGAGATAAGGTAGTGATGCTACATAACCCAGAGATAAGGTGGTGATGCTACATAACCCAGAGATAAGGTAGTGATGCTACATAACCCAGAGATAAGGTAGTGATGCTACATAACCCAGAGATAAAGGTAGTGATGCTACATAACCCAGAGATAAGGTAGTGATGCTACATAACCCAGAGATAAAGGTAGTGATGCTACATAACCCAGAGATAAGGTAGTGATGCTACATAACCCAGAGATAAGGTAGTGATGCTACATAACCCAGAGATAAGGTAGTGATGCTACATAACCCATATATAGTAATGATGCTTCATAACCCCAGAGATAAGGTAGTGATGCTACATAAACCCAGATATAAAGTTGTGAGGTACTGTCATGCTGTCATGAATGTCTAATTTAAAAAAATAAAAAATGTATTTCACCTTTATTTAACCAGGTAGGCTAGTTGAGAACAGGTTCTCATTTGCAACTGCGACCTGGCCAAGATAAAGCATAGCAGAGTGAACAGACAACACAGAGTTACACATGGAGCAAACAATTAACAAGTCAATAACACAGTAGAGAAAAAAAAGGGGAGTCTATATACAATGTGTGCAAAAGGCATGAGGAGGTAGGCGAATAATTACAATATTGCAGATTAACACTGGAGTGATAAATGATCAGATGGTCATGTACAGGTAGAGATATTTGTGTGCAAAAGAGCAGAAAGGTAAATAAATAAAATCTGTGGGGATGAGGTAGGTGAAAATGGGTGGGCTATTTACCAATAGATTATGTACAGCTGCAGCGATCGGTTAGCTGCTCAGATAGCTGATGTTTGAAGTTGGTGAGGGAGATAAAAGTCTCCAACTTCAGCGATTTTTGCAATTCGTTCCAGTCACAGGCAGCAGAGTACTGGAACGAAAGGCGGCCGAATGAGGTGTTGACTTTGGGGATGCTCAATGAGATACACCTGCTGGAGCGCGTGCTACGGATGGGTGTTGCCATCGTGACCAGTGAACTGAGATAAGGCGGAGCTTTGCCTAGCATGGCCTTGTAGATGACCTGGAGCCAGTGGGTCTGGCGACGAATATGTAGCGAGGGCCAGCCGACTAGAGCATACAAGTCGCAGTGGTGGGTAGTATAAGGTGCTTTAGTGACAAAACGGATGGCACTGTGATAAACTGCATCCATTGTTTGCTAATGCTCCATATCCATTTTCCTTGTGTTGGTCGTTGGGCATTGTGTGTCCATGGGTTATTTGACTGACAACATTGTGATGTAATTATGGCCCCCAGAGTTATGACCTGACTAGGAAAAAGTCTTGGACCCAGGTTTTCCTGGTCAAGTCATGTGGTGGCCAGGTAAAACCCAGTGTAATGTGATACTAATTGCCTCAGTACTGTATGGCTGTGTGTTTGTGTCCACAGTGCTTACCCAGGACGTCCCCCACATCTTCGCCATGACTCTGTTTGAGGAGTACATCTACTGGACTGACTGGGAGACCAAGTCCATCAACAGGTGTCACAAGACCCTGGGTATCAACAAGACCACCCTGATCACTACCCTCCACCGGCCCATGGACATCCACATCTACCACCCTTACCGCCAGCCTGAGGGTACGAGATACGCATGTACAACACACATACACACACACACATACTCACACACAACCACACTCAAGCACGCACACCCAATGTGGTTGTTCCAGTTGAAACAGTCTATCTCTCCCTGCTATGGTTCCAGTGTTTAACCACCCGTGCCAGACAGACAACGGTGGCTGTAGTAACCTGTGTCTGCTGAGCCCTGGAGGGGGCTACAAGTGTGCCTGTCCCACCAACTTCTACCTGGCCAACGATGGACGCACCTGCATGTCCAACTGCACTGCCAGCCAGGTGAGGGACTGTGATGATATGGCCATAGGGGGGCCAGACAGCTAGGGGGCAGCAGAGCCTTTTGTGGAATGGGGGCTGCTTTGTGATTGGTTAATTAAGCATAATTATCTCCACAGTACCTACTGTACAGTGTGTCATCAGCTTGCGTTCACTCTCTTTCTCTCTCTGCTCCTCTCACCTTCTCTCTCCTTCTCTCTTCCTCTCTCCTCTTCTTCTATGTTCTCCTCTCCTCCTTTATTCTCCTTTCCTCTCCTCTCTCCTCCTCCCTCCTCTCTCCTTCTCTCTCCTCTCTACTCTCTCTTCCTCCCTCCTCTCTCCTCCTCTCTAATACCCTCCTTTCTCTCCCTCTCTCCTCCGTCCCCTCTCCTCCTCTCTCTTCCTCTTCTCTCTTCCTCTCCTCCTCATCTCCTTCTCCCTCTTCTCTCCTCCCCCCTTCTCATCTCGTCCTCTCCTATCTCCTCCTCTCTCCTCCTCCCTTCTCATCAAGATCATAGGTGTATAAAGTGACATTATGTGAAAAAGATTGTTTCCCAATCTCAGTTCTAGCCTTAGGAACAGAAATAACAGCAGCGACTGTGAACGTTGTCCTCATCTCCTCTCTCCTCTCTCCTCCTCTCTCCTCTCTGCTCCTCTCTCCTCCTCTCTCATACTCTCTCCTCTTTTCTTCTCTCCTCCTTTCTCCTCCTCTACTCCTCCCACCTTTCTCCTCCTCTCTTCCTCTCTCTTCCTCTCTTCCTCTCTCCTTCTCTCTCCTCTCTCCTCCACTCTCCTCCTCCCTCTCTCCTCCTTTCTACCCTCTCTTCCTCTACTTCTCTCCTCCTCTTTCCTACCCTCCTTTCTCCTTCTCTCCTCCCTCCTCTCTCCTCCTCGCCCACTCTCTCCTCCTCTCGCCTACTCTCTCCTCTCGTCCTTTCTCCTCCTCTCTCCTCTCTTACTTTCTCCTCTCTCCTCTCCTCTCCTATTTTTTCCTCTCTCCTCCTCTCTTCTCCTCCCTCCTTGCTCCTCCTCCCTCCTCTCCTCCTCCTCATCCTCTCCTCTCTCCTCCTCTCTCCTCTCTCCTCCTCCCTCCTCTCTCCTCTCTCCTCCTCTCTCCTCCTCCCTTCTCATCAAGATCATACGTGTATGAAGGGGCATTATGTGAAAAAGATTGTTTCCCAATCTCAGTTCTAGCCTTAGGAACAGACAAAAACAGCAGAGACTGTGAACGTTGTCCTCATCTCCTCTCTGCTCCTCTCTCCTCCTCTCTCCTCTTTTCTTCTCTCCTCCTTTCTCCTCCTCTCCTCCTCCCACCTTTCTCCTCCTCTCTCCTTCTCTCTCCTCTCTCCTCCACTCTCTTCCTCCCTCTCTCCTCCTTTCTACCCTCTCCTCCTCTACTTCTCTCCTCCTCTTTCCTACCCTCCTTTCTCCTTCTCTCTCCCTCCTCTCTCCTCCACTCTCTCCTCCTCGCCTACTCTCTCCTCCTCTCTCCTCCTCTCGCCTACTCTCTCCTCTCGTCCTTTCTCCTTCTCTCTCCTCTCCTACTTTCTCCTCTCTCCTCTCCTCTCCTCCTATTTTTTCCTCTCTCCTCCTCTCTTCTCCTCCCTCCTTGCTCCTCCTCCCTCTTCTCCTCATCCTCTCCTTTCTCCTCCTCCCTCCTCTCCTCTCTCCTCCTCCCTTCTCATCAAGATCATACGTGTATGAAGGGGCATTATGTGAAAAGGTTTGTTTCCCAATCTCAGTTCTAGCCTTAGGAACAGACAAAAACAGCAGAGACTGTGAACATTGTCCTCATCTCCTCTCTCATCTCTCCTCTTTCCTCCTCTCTCCTCTCTTCTCCTCTCCTTGTCCAGTTTGTGTGTAAGAACGACAAGTGCATCCCCTTCTGGTGGAAGTGTGACACGGAGGACGACTGTGGGGATCACTCGGACGAGCCAGCAGAATGCCGTGAGTGAGCTACAGTATAGTACAGTGACTGCATACATTTCTAGTGTGTGTATGTGGTCCCTGTGGGAATTGAACCCACGACCTTGGCAAAGCCAGTGCTACGTAAATGATGATGAGTGAATGAGGAGTATGTGGATGCAAAGTCTCATGTATGTTTCTGCGGGGATCTGAGGTTGTGGTGGCTGAGACGACAGGGTAGGAGAGGAAGATGGTTGGTGAAACTGCTATGGGCCTGTTTCAGACTTTGAAATAACCTCTGACTCCGTTGTTCCCTGTAGCTAAGTTCAAATGCCGGCCAGGCCAGTTCCAGTGTGGGACAGGCATCTGTACCAACCCAGCTTACATCTGTGATGGGGACAACGACTGCCAGGATCATTCGGACGAGGCCAACTGTGGTACATACTCTTTTATGTTCTCTGTCTGTCTCTCTCTCTGTCTGTCTGTCTCTTTCTCTCTCACTCTCTATATATTTCTTTCTCACCCACATACTCTCTCTCTCCCTCTCTCCTCCCCCTTCTGTCTATGCATCGTTCTCTCTCTGCCTCGTTCTTTGTCCTTCATAACTTCACCCCCTAACATCTATTCCTACCAGTCCTCTGTCATCTCTCTGACACGTCTTGTGTCTGTCATCCTCTGTCATCCTCTGTCGTCTCTCTGACACGTCTTGTCTGTCATCCTCTGTCATCTCTCTGACACGTCTTGTCTGTCATCCTCTGTCATCTCTCTGACAAGTCTTGTCTCTGTCATCCTCTGTCGTCACTCTGACACGTCTTGTGTCTGTCATCCTCTGTCGTCTCTCTGCCACGTCTTGTGTCTGTCAACCTCTGTCGTCTTTCTGACACTTCTTGTGTCTGTCATCCTGTGTCGTCTTTCTGACATGTCTTGTGTCTGCCATCCTCTGTCGTCTCTCTGACACGTCTTGTGTCTCATCCTCTGTCGTCTCTCTGACACGTCTTGTGTGTGTCATCCTCTGTCGTATTTCTGACACGTCTTGTCTGTCTGTCATCCTCTGTCGTCTCTCTGACACGTCTTGTGTCTGTCATCCTCTGTCGTCTCTCTGACACGTCTTGTGTCTGTCATCCTCTGTCGTCTCTCTGACACGTCTTGTGTCTGTCATCCTCTGTCGTCTCTCTGACACGTCTTGTGTCTGTCATCCTCTGTCGTATTTCTGACACGTCTTGTCTGTCTGTCATCCTCTGTCGTCTCTCTGACACGTCTTGTGTCTGTCATCCTCTGTCGTCTCTCTGACACGTCTTGTGTCTGTCATCCTTTGTCGTCTCTCTGACACGTCTTGTGTCTGTCATCCTCTGTCGTCTCTCTGACACGTCTTGTGTCTGTCATCCTCTGTCGTATCTCTGACACGTCTTGTCTGTCTGTCATCCTCTGTCGTCTTTCTGACACGTCTTGTGTCTGTCATCCTCTGTCGTATTTCTGACACGTCTTGTCTGTCTGTCATCCTCTGTCGTCTCTCTGACACGTCTTGTGTCTGTCATCCTCTGTCGTCTCTCTGACATGTCTTGTGTCTGTCATCCTCTGTCGTCTCTCTGACACGTCTTGTGTCTGTCATCCTCTGTCGTCTCTCTGACACGTCTTGTCTGTCTGTCATCCTCTGTCGTCTTTCTGACACGTCTTGTGTCTGTCATCCTCTGTCGTCTCTCTGAGAAGTCTTGTGTCTGTCATCCTCTGTCGTCTTTCTGATACATCTTGTCTGTCTGTCATCCTCTGTCGTCTCTCTGACACGTCTTGTCTGTCTGTCATCCTCTTGTCTATGTGTGATTGTTCTCCAGATATCCACGTGTGTCTGCCCAGTCAGTTCAAGTGCTCCCACCCCAGCCGCTGTATCCCAGGAATCTTCCGCTGTAATGGACAGGACAACTGTGGAGAAGGCGAGGACGAGACGGACTGCCGTGAGTCAACACCTCCTCTTTTTCCTTCCTATCTCCTCATCTGCATGCTTTATTGCATGTTATACATTTAGTATGGTGATACTGCTGTGTTGCACATGGTCTCTATGTGAAATAGATTGTATTTCAGTGAGACTAACCTGGATAGATGGATGTTAAATAAGAAATATACTGTTGTTATGGGTTGGGTCTCCAGTCAGTAACAGTCGTCTGTCTGTTCTCGCTCCCTCTAGCCGAGGTCACCTGTGCGCCCACCCAGTTCCAGTGTGCCATCACCAAGCGCTGTGTCCCTCGTGTCTGGGTGTGTGACCGTGACAATGACTGTGTGGACGGATCGGACGAACCAGCAAACTGCAGTAAGACACCGCTCCTTTGTTTCAGAGGACTATTCTAGAATAATGACAGACATGAATATCAAGTTCAATATCCATGTTGCAATAGAATACCTGTTTCTGCTAACATAACAAAATATTTTTATTTTATTTTTATTTTTTCACCTTTATTTAACCAGGTAGGCTAGTTGAGAACAAGTTCTCATTTGCAACTGCGACCTGGCCAAGATAAAGCGTAGTAATTCGACACATACAACAACACAGAGTTACACATGGAATAAACAAAACATACATAATGAATTGCAGATGCACTAGATCTTTCAGACCTCATCAGATCCTCCTTCCACTTTACACTCAGTCTGTCATCTGGCCTGTGATAAGCTTCAGTCAGTCCCCTCTCCTAACCCCCCCATCCCACCTCCTCTTCCTCTCCTCCCCCTTCTCTCCCACTCCTCCCCTCTCCTACCCCTCCTCTCCTCCCCCCCCTCTCCCCCTCCTCCCCTATCCCACCCCTCCTCTCCTCCCCCTCCAGCCCAGATGACGTGTGGTGTGGATGAGTTTCGCTGTAAGGACTCTGGTCGCTGCATCCCGGCCCGGTGGAAGTGTGACGGGGAGGATGACTGTGGAGACTCATCTGATGAACCCAAAGAAGAGTGTGGTGAGTGTTCTGTCTGTCACACAGGAAACGAAAGCTCCAACAAGGGCTACAAAGCATTTCTCTGGATCCTCACCGTAGAATCTAGAGGACCGGTACAGCATCCATTACACTTTAATACAACATTCACTCTCTCCCTCTCTAACAACCCTTGAGATTGCCAACAAGATCATATGTGTATTGTAGAGGGGTATTTATCTCCTCTATGAAGGTTCATGCTATGGTGTTAACCTCCTGTACGGTTTGTATGTACTGTGGTGTTATAGAGCTGAGGGTCTGACCCTTGTCTCTGTGTAGATGAGAGGACATGTGAGCCATACCAGTTCAGGTGTAAGAACAACCGCTGTGTCCCGGGTCGCTGGCAGTGTGACTATGACAACGACTGTGGGGACAACTCGGACGAGGACAAGTGTGGTATGTCTCTCTGTCATTCCTGTTACACGATCCTTGGGAGCCCATATCAATTGTTTGATTCTTGTGTGTTTGTTTTGCTTCCCAGTGTCTGTAGATGTTTTGTAACACACACTGAGACATTGTCATTTAGTTTGTCCTTAACTCATCTGTGATGTGTCTCACCTCATCTAATGTTTACCTTTCATTTCCCTCTCACTGACCTGTTGGCATGAGCCAGAGGTAGGTCTCCACTTTCAACCATCCCCATTTCACCAACCCCTAATGTCACTCCTCCCCTCCCATTGCAGTCATTTATATGTCTGATGCTGTCCATTTCAACCCAGCCCCTCTGATATCTCCTCAGACAGTGACAGGTCAAAAGTAGGCCTTTTTTTTACAATCAAGTATTGTAATTTCCTACATGACCGCCTGAGGCCACTGTACTCAACAAAGTTGATGACTTATTTTCTAAGACGCTAACTTCTGGGTCCTTCCCAGTTGTGCTGCAGTCTAAGGCACTGTGTCGCAGTGACCGGGAGCACAATTGACCTAGCGTCGTCCGGGTTATTGACCTAGCGTCGTCCGGGTTATTGACCTAGCGTCGTCCGGGTTAGGGGAGAGTTTGGCCTGCTGGGATGTCCTTGTCTCATCACGCTTTAGCGACTCCTTGTGGTGGCCGGGCGCATGCACGCTGAAATGTGTCGCCAGGTGTACGGTGTTTTCTCCGACACATTGGTGAGGCTGACTTCTGGGTTAAGTGAGCAGTGTGGCTTGGCGGGGACGTGTTTCGGAGGACGCATGGCTCTTGACCTTCGCCTCTCCTGGAGTTGCAGCGATGGGACAAGACTAACTACCAATTGGGTATCGCAAAATTGGGGACAAAAAGGGGTAAAAAGTACAACAAAATGAAATAAAAATAAGCAGAGTGAAAGCACACAGCTATGTTACCAGTTTCAGTAAAGAGGCAATGTTGTTTATCAGGCACCTAGGACATCTTCTATTGAATCTCTGGAGCTCTCATTTCACCATCATTGTTTGGCCTCCCTCTGTGTGTCCCTGCTTGTGGTGTGTTGTGAGGTGTTGTGGTTTGTTGTGTTGTGAGGTGTTGTGGGTTGTTGTGTTGTGAGGTGTTGTGGGTTGTTGTGTTGTGAGGTATTGTGTGGTGTTGTGTGTTGTTGTGAGGTGTTGTTGTGGTTTGTTGTGTTGTGGGTTGTGAGGTATTGTGTGGTGTTGTGTGTTGTTGTGTTTTTTGTTGTGGTTTGTTGTGTTGTGGGTTGTTGAGGTGTTATGAGGTGTTGTGTTATGAGGTGTTGTGAGGTATTGTGGGTTGTTGTGTTCAAATCAAATGTATTTATAAAGCCCTTCTTACATCAGCTTATGTCACAGAGTGCTACACAGAAACCCAGCCTAAAACCCCAAACAGCAAGCAATGCAGATGTAGAAGCACGGTGGCTAGGAAAAACTCCTTAGAAAGACAGGAACCTAGTGTTAGGTTCTTATTTTTCAGAGTAAATAACTCAGACACTAGAGAAGCTTTAACCAAGTTTAATTCTTCCCAAAGGTTCTGTACAGCTGTATTCATACAACCCAACACTTCTCCCATCCATATATATATATATATATATATATCCCACATAAGACACTCCTCCTTCTCGCCTATCCTTATATGTTATGGTTTAACAGGAAAAGAGTAACAAGATACCAAACCCTTATTGAGGTGGAGATTATAACAGAACATGGCCAAGATGTTCAAATGTTCATAGATGACCAGCAGGGTCAAATAATAATAATCACAGTGGTTGTCGATGGTGCAACAGGTGAGCACTTCAGGAGTAAATGTCAGTTGGCTTTTCAGAGTATCTCTACTGCTCCTGCTGTCTCTAGAGAGTTGAAAACAGCAGGTCTGGGACAGGTAGCATGTGCGGTGAACAGGTCAGGGTTTCATTGCCGGCCAGGTGGACTGGGGACAGCAAGGAGTCATCGAGAGAGAGAGAGAGAGAGAGAGAGAGAGAGAGAGAGAGAGAGAGAGAGAGAGATTCACACAGGACACATGATAAGACAGGAGAAAAACTCCAGATATAACAGACTGACCCTAGCCCCCCGACACATAAACTACTGCAGCATAAATACTGGAGGCTGAGACAGGAGGGGTCGGAATACACCGTGGCCCAATCCGACGATACCCCGGACAGGGCCAAACAGGCAGGGTATAACCCCACCCACCTTGCCAAAGCACAGCCCCCACACCACTAGAGGGATATCTTCAACTACCAACTTACCATCCTGAGACAAGGCCTAGTGTAGCCCACAAAGATCTCCGCAACGGCACAACCCAAGGCGGGGCACCAACCCGGACAGGAAGATCACGTCAGTAACTCAACCCACTCAAGTCACGCACCCCTTCTAGGGATGGCATGGAAGAGCACCAGTAAGCCAGTGACTCAGCCCCTGTAATAGGGTTAGAGGCAGAGAATTATTATTATTATTTTAGGTCAGTACCTAGTCACAGAATACCATATAGCCATTTCCGAGCCAAGGAGAGGGCTCAGAAAAGTCAGAAATAGCAATTCTATTAATCACTAACCTTTGATGATCTTCATCAGATGGCACTCACAGGACTTCATGTTACACAATAAATGTGTGTTTTGTTCGATAAAGTTAATCTTTATGTCCAAAAACCTCATTTGAAATTGGTGTGTTATGTTCAGAAATGCATTATCTCAAACAAACATCCGGTGAAAGTGCAGAGAGCCACATCAAATAACAGAAATACTCATCATAAACATTGATAAAAGATACAAGTGTTAAACATACGAATACAGATAAACTTCTCCTTAATGCAACCGCTGTGTCAGATTTCAAAAAGGCTTTACGGCGAAAGCACACTTTGCTATTATGTATTAGGTCAGCGCCTAGACACAGAAACCCATACAGCCATTTTCCAATCAAGGAGAGTGTCACAAAAGTCAGAAATAGCATTAAAATTAATCACTTACCTTTGATGATCTTCATCTGGTGGCACTCCCAGGTCACCATGTTAGACAACAAATGTTCGATAAAGTTCATCTTTATGTCCAAATACCTCCGTTTTGTTGGTGCGTTTAGTTCAGAAATCCAAAGGCACAATGCGAGCTCTCAACACCAAGACGAAAAGTCAAAGTACAATAAAAGGTAGTAGAAACATCAAACGTCAAACGATGTTTAAAATCAATCCTCAGGTTGTTTTTGTCATAAATAATAAATAATATTTCAACCTGACAAAAGCTTCATCAATGGAAAAGGTAAACAATGCCTAAAGACTGGTCACATGTTGAGGAAGCCATAGAGATGGTGAACCGGGTCCTAAGTCTTTGCATGGTGGATAGGCTTTCAATGGAAAAACAGCCTTTCAAAATAATAGTACTTCCTGGTTGGATTTTCCTCTGGTTTTCGCCTGCCATATCAGTTCTGTTATACTCATAGACATTATTTTAACAGTTTTGGAAACTTTACAGTTTCTATCCAAATCCACTCATTATATGCATATCCTAGCTTATGGGCCTGAGTAGCAGGCGGTTTAATTTGGGCACGCTTTTCATCCAAAATTCAGAATGCTGCCCCCTACCCTAGTGAAGTTAACAGGAAGCCAGTGTAGAGAGGCTAGCACTGGAGTAATATGATGTTGTTGGGAGGTGGTGTGTTGTGAGGTGGTGTGTTATTATTTGTTGTGAGGTGTGTTTTGTGTTGTGTTGTGAGCTGAGGTGAGGTGATGTGGTGTGATGTGTTGTTGTGGTGTGTTGTGAGGTGCTGTTATGTGTTGTGGTGTGAGGTGTTATGAGGTGTCGTGGTGTCTTGTTGTGAGGTGTTATGAGGTGGTGTGTTGTGAGGTGCTGTGATGTGTTGTGATGTGTTGTGAGGTTTTGTGGTGTGGTGTGAGGTGCTGTGATGTGTTGTGGTTGGTTGTGAGCTGAGGTGTTGTGTTGTGAGGTGTTGTAATGTGTTGTGGTGTGAGGTGTTATGAGGTGTCGTGGTGTCTTGTTGTGAGGTGTTATGAGGTGGTGTGTTGTGATGTGCTGTCTTGTGGTGTGTTGTGAGGTGGTGTGTTGTGGTGTCTTATGAGGTTGTGTGTTGTGGTGTGTTGTGAGGTGGTGTGAGGTGCTGTAATGTGGTGTGGTGTGTTGTGAGGTGTTGTGGTGTGAGGTGCTGTAATGTGTTGTGCTATGAGGTGTTGTGGTGTGTTGTGTTGTGGTGTGAGGTGCTGTAATGTGTTGTGATGTTAGGTGTTGTGAGGTGTGGTCAGTTGTGGTGTGGTGTGAGGTGCTGTGTTGGGTTGTGAGCTGAAGTGTTGTGTTGTGGTATGTTGTGAGGTGGTGTGAGGTGTTGTGTTGTGAGGTGTTGTGGTGTGAGGTGCTGTAATGTGTTGTGGTGTGGTCAGTTGTGGTGTGTTGTGAGCTGTTGTGGTGTGAGGTGCTGTAATGTGTTGTGCTATGAGGTGTTGTGGTGTGTTGTGTTGTGGTGTGTTGTGTTGCAAGGTGTTGTGAGGTGCTGTAATGTGTTGTGATGTTAGGTGTTGTGGTCAGTTGTGGTGTGATGTGTTGTGGTGTGAGGTGCTGTAATGTGTTGTGATGTTAGGTGTTGTGGTCAGTTGTGGTGTGTTGTGATGTGTTGTGGTATGTTGTGAGGTGCTGTAATGTGTTGTGATGTTCGGTGTAGTGGTCAGTTGCGGTGTGATGTGTTTTTTGTTTGAGGTGCTGTAATGTGTTGTGATGTTAGGTGTTGTGGTGTGTTGTGTTGTGGTCTGTTGTGTTGTGTTGCGAGGTGTTGTGAGGTGCTGTAATGTGTTGTGATGTTGTGTTGTGTTGTGGTCTGTGTGTGTTGTGCTATGAGGTGTTGTGGTGTGTTGTGTTGTGGTCTGTTGTGTTGTGTTGCGAGGTGTTGTGAGGTGCTGTAATGTGTTGTGATGTTAGGTGTTGTGGTCAGTTGTGGTGTGATGTGTTGTGGTGTGAGGTGCTGTAATGTGTTGTGCTATGAGGTGGTGTGTTGTGTTGTGGTCTGTTGTGTTGTGTTGTGCGAGGTGTTGTGAGGTGCTGTAATGTGTTGTGGTGTGAGGGTAGGTGTGTTGTGTTGTGGTCTGTTGTGTTGTGTTGTGTTGCGAGGTGTTGTGAGGTGCTGTAATGTGTTGTGGTGTGAGGGTAGGTGTGGTGTGTTGTGGTGTGGTCAGTTGTGGTGTGTTGTGAGGTGCTGTAATGTGTTGTGGTGTGAGGTGTTGTGAGGTGTTATGAGGTGTCGTTGTGTGTTGTGGTGTCTTATGAGGTGTTGTGGTGTGTTGTGGTCTGTTGTGGTGTGCTGTGAGGTGTTGTGTTGTGGTCTGTTATGAGGTGTTCAGTACAGTACTCTCTCCCCTGTGAATTTGGACTTTTACTAAAAACAACACGTATTTGGAAGCCATTTCCAGCTAAGCTATACAGTATAATGTTTGTTATGTGAGACCTGCGTTGCTGTATCTTTACAGTCCCACGGCAGTGCTCAGAGAGTGAGTTTGCCTGTACCAACGGACGCTGTATCGCCGGGAGGTGGAAGTGTGATGGAGACCATGACTGTGCTGACGGATCTGATGAGGTAACACACCTGACTCAACCATAGCAACATATCTGAGTTAGACACATGTGTAATAGATAACGCTACTGACTCATACTGTAGGGGAGAGTGGGGTAAGTTGAGCAATTCTTAACATTCAGCATCACTCCGTCAAGGCAAATATTCAAACAAAGATATCTACATATATTTCAGGATGGTGTGTATACCTGGAAATAATCTGAATTAATGTAAATATGACAGTTTTGAAAACATAGCTTGTCCCAAAAAAATTGTCTCTTGGCACAACTTATTCCCGTGTATGGGGTAAGTTTAGCCGCAGGACAGGGTAAGTTTAGCCGCAGGACAGGGTAAGTTTAGCCGCAGGACAGGGTAAGTTTAGCCGCAGGACAGGGTAAGTTAAGTCACAGGACAGGGTAAGTTAAGCCACAGGACAGGGTAAGTTAAGCCACAGGACAGGGTAAGTTTAGCCGCAGGACAGGGTAAGTTAAGCCACAGGACAGGGTAAGTTAAGCCACAGGACAGGGTAAGTTAAGCCACAGGACAGGGTAAGTTAAGCCACAGGACAGGGTAAGTTTAGCCGCAGGACAGGGTAAGTTAAGCCACAGGACAGGGTAAGTTTAGCCGCAGGACAGGGTAAGTTAAGCCACAGGACAGGGTAAGTTTAGCCGCAGGACAGGGTAAGTTAAGCCACAGGACAGGGTAAGTTTAGCCGCAGGACAGGGTAAGTTTAGCCACAGGACAGGGTAAGTTTAGCCGCAGGACAGGGTAAGTTAAGCCACAGGACAGGGTAAGTTAAGCCACAGGACAGGGTAAGTTAAGTCACAGGACAGGGTAAGTTAAGCTACAGGACAGGGTAAGTTAAGCCACAGGACAGGGTAAGTTTAGCCGCAGGACAGGGTAAGTTAAGCCACAGGACAGGGTAAGTTAAGCCACAGGACAGGGTAAGTTAAGCCGCAGGACAGGGTAAGTTAAGCCGCAGGACAGGGTAAGTTAAGCCGCAGGACAGGGTAAGTTAAGCCACAGGACAGGGTAAGTTTAGCCGCAGGACAGGGTAAGTTAAGCCGCAGGACAGGGTAAGTTAAGCCGCAGGACAGGGTAAGTTTAGCCGCAGGACGGTAAATTAAGCCACGGGACAGGGTAAGTTAAGCCACAGGACAGGGTAAGTTAAGCCGCAGGACAGGGTAAGTTAAGCCACAGGACAGGGTAAGTTTAGCCACAGGACAGGGTAAGTTAAGCCGCAGGACAGGGTAAGTTTAGCCACAGGACAGGGTAAGTTAAGCCGTCTACAAATTTCTGTGCTGAATGAAATATTACCACTGCCTTCTTTATTTCTCTAATTCCCAAACACAATTCAACACAATTTTGTCTTTAAATCGTTCAAAGTTTAACACCTAACAAACACTTTAACTTGTTTTAAACATTTGTAACATAGGCCAGGCCCTGTTGTTACTTCATATCCCAGTGAAAATGCCTTGTATTATACCTGGGAAGAGAACACTTCAATTTGCTCAACTTGCCGTTGGCTCAATCATTGGCTCAACTTACCCCATGGCCATTGGCTCAACTTACCCCAAGGCAAACATTTTGACTACACTAGCCCACACAGCTACAAGGATGCACTTTCCTGCTAGGTTTAGGACCTCAAATTGAAGCAATACGGCACGAGGGGGTGTGTTATATGGCCTATATACAACGGCTAAGGGCGGTTCTTATGTGCAACGCGGAGTGTCTGGATACAGCCCTTAGCTGTGGTATATTGGCCGTATATCATAAACCCCCGAGGTGCCTTATTGCTATTATAAACTGGTTACCAATGTAATTAGAACAGTAAAAAGTCATGTTTCGTCATACCTGTGGTATACGGTCTGATGTACCATGGCTTTCAGTCAGTCAGCATTCAGGGCTCGAACCACCCAGCTATATGTCTATAATGAAGCTTATAGAGACCACAACTCATGTATAGAAAAATCGTTCAATGATCTACTTCGGTTAGTATACAAGCATCATGTAACCTCAAACACAATAAATGACACAATATCCCATTTTTTTAACCTAACTTATTTACCTTTTTCCCCATGTGGTTTCTTCCTTCACAGACTCCATGAAATGATGACCTCTTCAGTGAATATTTGGTCAAATGATAAATTATAGGGCGGCTCAACTTACCCCACTCTCCCCTACTAACAACCTCTCTATGTTATCGGTTGACCTGAGTGGTTAAAAGTGTGTGTGTGTGTGTGTGCTTGCTCCTCAGGACGGCTGTGACCTGAAGTGTGACAGTGATCAGTTCCAGTGTAAGAACGGCCACTGTATCCCCAACCGCTGGCGTTGTGACGCAGATGCTGACTGTTTGGACAGCAGCGATGAGGAGAAGTGTCACATAGCTGGTGAGTGTGTTTGTGTCCCCATGTGCCTTGCTCATGCTGGCGTTTGAGATGGCCACAGTGCTAAAAGGGAGTGGTTATACTGAGATTAAACATCCTTTTTTATTTTTCCTTTATTTAACTAGGAAAATTTGTTAAGAACAAATTATTATTTACAATGATGGCCTACCCCAGCCAAACCCTCCCCTAACCTGGACAACACTGGGCGCCACCTTATGGGACTCCCAATCACGGCCGGTTGTGATACAGCCTGGAATCAAACCAGGGTCTGTAGTGACGCCTCTAGCACTGAGATGCAGTGCCTTAGACCGCTGTGCCACTCGGGAGTCCTCTATGTTTATTAATTGAGAGGGATTCTGGAGATGTGCAGCCTGTAGATCCTGCCTGTGATCTACAGGAACAGGGTCAATAATGGGTAACCTACTGTTCTTCTTCCCCTCTCCCTGTCTCAGTTGAGAGACACTGCCCCCTGGACGACTTCCAGTGTAACAACACGCTGTGTAAGCCCCTGGCCTGGAAATGCGACGGAGAGGACGACTGTGGAGACAACTCGGACGAGAACCCTGACGAGTGCAGTGAGTAGTGACATCAGATCCTGTGACATCATATCCTGTCTACTAGTACCCTTTTCACAGTACCGAGCTGAACTGACTTGTACTGTGCTGGCCTAGTTACTCATCCATCATGATGGGAAGGACAATGTGAAATAAAATATCAGAGCCACCACAGTTCAGGTCGAGTTGTCACGATGGTCAGAAAAGGGTATGCATCCTAAAGCCTGTTCTGAGTCCTAACCCCTCTTTCTCCTCCCCTTAGGGAGGTTCCAGTGCCCCCCCACCAGGAGTTTCCTCTGCCAGAACGACCGTGTGTGTCTGAAAGTGTCCAAACAGTGTGACGGAGTTGACAACTGCGGGGACAACTCTGATGAGCTCAACTGCCGTGAGTTTCCTGTGCTGCTGGCCTTTAGCACACACCAACACAAGGCTGTCTCCTTGATGAGCTGTTTTTCCCTGTGGAGAGGTTCCATCGTTACACCTACCATACCACTTATGTTACCTATGACAGAATGCAAATCCAATACATGGCTTCATTGTCCTTTTATTCAGTGGTATGCAATTATAGACATTGGATCAGAGTGGTTGTGTTCATTTCATTCAATAGACATTTAATACACCTTTATTTATCCCCTCAGGAGCAATGTGATGGTTGGTCTATGTGTGTTTTCTCAGAGCCCCCTCCAGCCCAGCCTACCTGTGACAAGGATGAGTTCCTGTGTGCCAATGGCAGGTGCATCAGCTCCAGCCTGCGCTGTAACTTCTTCAATGACTGTGAGGACTACGGTTCAGATGAGATCCACTGCAAGACAGGTGACCCCAAGTCATGACTGGTTAACACATCACCATGTCTACCGTTCTAATGGCGTGTTGGAGAAGACAGCGTTGGTTTCTTTTTCTCACACAATGTTCCGTTAACCTTCCAATGGCTCAACACTGTTGTGTATCAACGTTTTCTTCTCTGCCTGTGGTGTGTCTCTGACCCTGCAGACACCAAGCTGAACAACTGCAGGAGTAACAGGACTCTGTGTGGGGACGGGGACGAGGCACACTGTGTCAGCAACCAGACAGACTCCTTCTGCTCCTGCAAAGCAGGCTTCCAGAAGACTGCTCATAACACCTGTGAAGGTACACTCCACACACCAGGATATCCTCTACAGGGTCAAGCTTATTACACACACCAGGATGTCCTCTACAGGGTCAAGCTTATTACACACACCAGGATGTCCTCTACAGGGTCAAGCTTATTACACACACCAGGATGTCCTCTACAGGGTATTACACACACCAGGATGTCCTCTACAGGGTCAAGCTTATTACACACACCAGGATGTCCTCTACAGGGTCAAGCTTATTACACACATCAGGATGTCCTCGACAGGGTCAAGCTTATTACACACACCAGGATGTCCTCTACAGGGTCAAGCTTATTACACACACCAGGATGTCCTCTACAGGGTCAAGCTTATTACACACACCAGGATGTCCTCTACAGGGTCAAGCTTATTACACACACCAGGATGTCCTCTACAGGGTCAAGCTTATTACACACACCAGGATGTCCTCTACAGGGTCAAGCTTATTACACTATGTACACACGTGTTACAAACAGTATCTGCTGGGATATCTCACTTTCAATCCCATATCCCAAAATATCATCACACGGTTACAATCCCACATTTCATGTACACTCGCTCACTCAGAGCTCAATCAGTATATTTCAAATATACTTACACTTCAAAAATGCTAATCTGACTTTCAATCCCATATCCCAAAATATCATCACACGGTTACAATCCCCCATGACCCTCTCAGATAAGAATGAGTGTAAGCAGTTTGGGGTGTGCTCCCACATGTGCAACAACACCAAAGGATCCTACAAGTGTAGCTGCCACAAACACTTCACCAGGATCAACGACACCTGCAAGGCTGACAGTAAGTAGCATATTCTTCTAGTGGTGTAGTGTTATTCTAGTAGTGTAGTGTTCTTCTAGTAGTGTAGTGTTCTTATAGTGGTGTAGTGTTATTCTAGTAGTGTAGTGTTCTTCTAGTAGTGTAGTGTTCTTATAGTGGTGTAGTGTTATTCTAGTAGTGTAGTGTCCTTCTAGTAGTGTTCTTCTAGTAGTGTAGTGTTCTTCTAGTAGTGTTCTTCTAGTAGTGTAGTGTCCTTCTAGTAGTGTAGTGTCCTTCTAGCAGTGTAGTGTCCTTCTAGTAGTGTTCTCCTAGTAGTGTTTTTATTTGATTTGATTTATTTCACCTTTATTTAACCAGGTAGGCTAGTTGAGAACAAGTTCTCATTTGCAACTGCGACCTGGCCAAGATAAAGCATAGCAGTGTGAACAGACAACACAGAGTTACACATTGAGTAAACAATTAACAAGTCAATAACACAGTAGAAAAAAATGGGCAGTCTATATACAATGTGTGCAAAAGGCATGAGGAGGTAGGCGAATAATACAATTTTGCGGATTAACACTGGAGTGATAAATGATCAGATGGTCATGTACAGGTAGAGATATTGGTGTGCAAAAGAGCAGAAAAGTAAATAAATAAAAAACAGTATAAAAACAGTATGGGAATGAGGTAGGTGAAAATGGGTGGGCTATTTACCAATAGACTATGTACAGCTGCAGCGATCGGTTAGCTGCTCGGATAGCTGATGTTTGAAGTTGGTGAGGGAGATAAAAATCTCCAACTTCAGCGATTTTTGCAGTTCGTTCCAGTCACAGGCAGCAGAGTACTGGAACGAAAGGCGGCCAAATGAGGTGTTGGCTTTAGGGATGATCAGTGAGATACACCTGCTGGAGCGCGTGTTACGGGTGGGTGTTGCCATCGTGACCAGTGAACTGAGATAAGGCGGAGCTTTGCCTAGCATGGACTTGTAGATGACCTGGAGCCAGTGGGTCTGGCGACGAATATGTAGCGAGGGCCAGCCGACTAGAGCATACAAGTCGCAGTGGTGGGTGGTATAAGGTGCTTTGGTGACAAAACGGATGGCACTGTGATAGACTGCATCCAGTTTGCTGAGTAGAGTGTTGGAAGCCATTTTGTAGATGACATCGTCGAAGTCGAGGATCGGTAGGATAGTCAGTTTTACTAGGGTGAGCTTGGCGGCGTGAGTGAAGGAGGCTTTGTTGCGGAATAGAAAGACGACTCTTGATTTGATTTTCGATTGGAGATGTTTGATGTGAGTCTGGAAGGAGAGTTTGCAGTCTAGCCAGACACCTAGGTACTTATAGATGTCCACATATTCAAGGTCGGAACCATCCAGGGTGGTGATGCTAGTCGGGCATGCGGGTGCAGGCAGCGATCGGTTGAAAAGCATGCATTTGGTTTTACTCGCGTTTAAGAGCAGTTGGAGGCCACGGAAGGAGTGCTGTATGGCATTGAAGCTCGTTTGGAGGTTAGATAGCACAGTGTCCAATGACGGGC
Organism: Oncorhynchus nerka; assembly: GCF_034236695.1. Classification (NCBI taxonomy): domain Eukaryota; kingdom Metazoa; phylum Chordata; class Actinopteri; order Salmoniformes; family Salmonidae; genus Oncorhynchus; species Oncorhynchus nerka. The sequence goes on from NC_088402.1 coordinate 80,578,609, forward strand.
CGAAAGTATATAGAATGGTGTCGTCTGCGTAGAGGTGGATCAGGGAATCGCCCGCAGCAAGAGCAACATCATTGATATATACAGAGAAAAGAGTCGGCCCGAGAATTGAACCCTGTGGCACCCCCATAGAGACTGCCAGAGGACCGGACAGCATTCCCTCCGATTTGACACACTGAACTCTGTCTGCAAAGTAATTGGTGAACCAGGCAAGGCAGTCATCCGAAAAACCGAGGCTATTGAGTCTGCCGATAAGAATATGGTGATTGACAGAGTCGAAAGCCTTGGCGAGGTCGATGAAGACGGCTGCACAGTACTGTCTTTTATCGATGGCGGTTATGATATCGTTTAGTACCTTGAGCGTGGCTGAGGTGCACCCGTGACCAGCTCGGAAACCAGATTGCACAGCGGAGAAGGTACGGTGGGATTCGAGATGGTCAGTGACCTGTTTGTTGACTTGGCTTTCGAAGACCTTAGATAGGCAGGGCAGGATGGATATAGGTCTATAGCAGTTTGGGTCCAGGGTGTCTCCCCTTTGAAGAGGGGGATGACTGCGGCAGCTTTCCAATCCTTGGGGATCTCAGACGATATGAAAGAGAGGTTGAACAGGCTGGTAATAGGGGTTGCGACAATGGCGGCAGATAGTTTCAGAAATAGAGGGTCCAGATTGTCAAGCCCAGCTGATTTGTACGGGTCTAGGTTTTGCAGCTCTTTCAGAACATCTGCTATCTGGATTTGGGTAAAGGAGAACCTGGAGAGGCTTGGGCGAGGAGCTGCGGGGGGGGGGCAGAGCTGTTGGCCGAGGTTGGAGTAGCCAGGCGGAAGGCATGGCCAGCCGTTGAGAAGTGCTTATTGAAGCTTTCGATAATCATGGATTTATCGGTGGAGACCGTGTTACCTAGCCTCAGTGCAGTGGGCAGCTGGGAGGAGGTGCTCTTGTTCTCCATGGACTTCACAGTGTCCCAGAACGTTTTGGAGTTGGAGCTACAGGATGCAAACTTCTGCCTGAAGAAGCTGGCCTTAGCTTTCCAGACTGACTGCGTGTATTGGTTCCTGACTTCCCTGAACAGTTGCATATCACGGGGGCTATTCGATGCTATTGCAGTCCGCCACAGGATGTTTTTGTGCTGGTCGAGGGCAGTCAGGTCTGGAGTGAACCAAGGGCTGTATCTGTTCTTGGTTCTGCATTTTTTGAACGGAGCATGCTTATCTAAAATGGTGAGGAAGTTACTTTTAAAGAATGACCAGGCATCCTCAACTGACGGGATGAGGTCAATGTCATTCCAGGATACCCGGGCCAGGTCGATTAGAAAGGCCTGCTCACAGAAGTGTTTTAGGGAGCGTTTGACAGTGATGAGGGGTGGTCGTTTGACTGCGGCTCCGTGGCGGATACAGGCAATGAGGCAGTGATCGCTGAGATCCTGGTTGAAGACAGCGGAGGTGTATTTGGAGGGCCAGTTGGTCAGGATGACGTCTATGAGGGTGCCCTTGTTTACAGAGTTAGGGTTGTACCTGGTGGGTTCCTTGATGATTTGAGTGAGATTGAGGGCATCTAGCTTACATTGTAGGACTGCCGGGGTGTTAAGCTTATCCCAGTTTAGGTCACCTAACAGAACAAACTCTGAAGCTAGATGGGGGGCGATCAATTCACAAATGGTGTCCAGGGCACAGCTGGGAGCTGAGGGGAGCTGGTCGGTAGCAGGCGGCAACAGTGAGAGACTTATTTCTGGAGAGAGTAATTTTCAAAATTAGTATTTCGAACTGTTTGGGTATGGACCTGGAAAGTATGACATTACTTTGCAGGCTATCTCTGCAGTAGACTGCAACTCCGCCCCCTTTGGCAGTTCTATCTTGACGGAAGATGTTATAGTTGGGTATGGAAATCTCTGAATTTTTGGTGGCCTTATATAATATATAAATATATATATAAAAACTATATTTACACTATACAGGACAGGACAAGACAAAACACACGTCCGACTGCTACGCCATCTTGGAGTTACCTTGTAGTGTCCTTCTAGTAGTGTAGTGTCCTTCTAGTAGTGTAGTGTCCTTATAGTGGTGTTCTTATAGTAGTGTAGTGTCCTTCTAGCAGTGTAGTGTCCTTCTAGTAGTGTAGTGTCCTTCTAGCAGTGTAGTGTCCTTCTAGTAGTGTAGTGTCATTCTAGTAGTGTAGTGTTCTTATAGTGGTGTTCTTCTAGTAGTGTAGTGTCCTTCTAGTAGTGTAGTGTTCTTATAGTGTTCTTCTAGTAGTGTAGTGTCCTTCTAGCAGTGTAGTGTCCTTCTAGTAGTGTAGTGTCCTTCTAGCAGTGTAGTGTTCTTATAGTAGTGTCCTTCTAGCAGTGTAGTGTCCTTCTAGCAGTGTAGTGTCGTTCTAGTAGTGTAGTGTTCTTTTAGTAGTGTAGTTTTCTTCTTCAAATCCTAAATACTTTGAAATAGTGTATTCTTAACCCTTCCTCAGCCACAATGAATGCATTGACATTTTCATGAATTCTGTGTCGAAGTTCTTTCTTCATTTCCTGACTCCTCTCTCCCTCCCTCCCGTACCACTCTCTCTCCCTCCTCCCGCCCTTCAACCCTTCCCTCTGGTCTTTCCAGACCAGAACAGTAGCAGACAGGTGCTCTACATCGCTGATGACAACGAGATTCGCAGTCTGGACCCTGGCATGCCCAACTGGCGTTACGAGCAGAGCTTCCAGGGCGATGCCAACGTGCGCATCGATGCCATGGACCTGCACGTCAAGACCAACCGCATCTACTGGACCAACTGGCACACTGGCAGGATCTCCTCCTACGAGCTGCCTTCATCATCGTCATCTTCTGGCACATTGTCAAATACACGCCGTAACCGTCGCCATAGTGAGGGAGGTGTTACTACCCTGGAGGTGAGGCTTGAGTGACACTAACAGGAATGTATGCGTGCACACACACACACACACAAGGACACACACACTTACACACATACTCAAACACACATACTGATATGCCAGCAGCATACCACCCTACATACCACTGCTGGCTTGCTTCTGAAGCTAAGCAGGGTTGGTCCTGGTCAGTCACTGCATGGGAGACCAGATGCTGCTGGAAGTGGTGTTGGAGGGCCAGTAAGAGGCACTCATTCCTTTGGTCTAAAAAATATCCCAATGCCCCAGGGCAGTGATTGGGGACACTGCCCTGTGTAGGGTGCCGTCTTTCGGATGGGACATTAAACGGGTGTCCTGACTCTCTGAGGTCATTAAAGGTCCCATGGCACTTATTGTAAAAGTAGGGGAGTTAACCCTGGTGTCCTGGCTAAATTCCCAATCTGGCCCTCAAACCATCATGGTCACCTAATAATCCCCAGTTTACAATTGGCTCATTCATCCCCCTCCTCTCCCCTGTAACTATTCCCCAGGTCGTTGCTGTAAATGAGAATGTGTTCTCAGTCAGCTTACCTGGTAAAATAATGGATACATTTTTTTTTAAATAAACATGTACACACTCACACATGTACACACACACAAACAGACACACACACTAAAACATGGGCACTGTTATGCCATCCTATGTGTGATACAATATAAGTAGAATGCAGTTAGTGCCAAGTCTGAAAGGTCTGTTGTTTTCTGTTCACATCATAATGAGATGTACCTAAACATGCCTCTGTCATCTCTCCCTCTGACCAGATTGTAGGGCATCTAAACATGCCTCTGTCATCTCTCCCTCTGACCAGATTGTAGAGCATCTAAACATCCCACTGTCATCTCTCCCCCTGACCAGATTGTAGGTCATCTAAACATCCCACTGTCATCTCTCCCTCTGACCAGATTGTAGGTCATCTAAACATGCCTCTGTCATCTCTCCCTCTGACCAGATTGTAGGGCATCTAAACATGCCTCTGTCATCTCTCCCTCTGACCAGATTGTAGGTCATCTAAACATGCCTCTGTCATATCTCCCTCTGACCAGATTGTAGGGCATCTAAACATGCCTCTGTCATCTCTCCCTCTGACCAGATTGTAGGGCATCTAAACATGCCACTGTCATCTCTCCCTCTGACCAGATTGTAGGGCATCTAAACATCCCACTGTCATCTCTCCCTCTGACCAGATTGTAGGGCATCTAAACATGCCTCTGTCATCTCTCCCTCTGACCAGATTGTAGGGCATCTAAACATCCCACTGTCATCTCTCCCTCTGATCAGATTGTAGGGCATCTAAACATGCCTCTGTCATCTCTCCCTCTGATCAGATTGTAGAGCATCTAAACATCCTACTGTCATCTCTCCCCCTGACCAGATTGTAGGTCATCTAAACATCCCACTGTCATCTCTCCCTCTGATCAGATTGTAGGTCATCTAAACATCCCACTGTCATCTCTCCCCCTGACCAGATTGTAGGTCATCTAAACATCCCACTGTCATCTCTCCCTCTGATCAGATTGTAGGTCATCTAAACATCCCACTGTCATCTCTCCCCCTGACCAGATTGTAGGTCATCTAAACATCCCACTGTCATCTCTCCCTCTGATCAGATTGTAGGGCATCTAAACATGCCTCTGTCATCTCTCCCTCTGACCAGATTGTAGAGCATCTAAACATCCCACTGTCATCTCTCCCCCTGACCAGATTGTAGGGCATCTAAACATGCCTCTGTTATCTCTCCCTCTGACCAGATTGTAGGTCATCTAAACATGCCTCGGGGTATAGCGGTGGACTGGGTGGCTGGTAACCTGTACTGGACTGAATCTGGCAGAGATGTGATCGAGGTGGCCCAACTTTCAGGCCAACACCGCAAGACCCTAATCTCAGGCATGATAGACGAGCCTAACGCCATTGTAGTGGACCCCCAGAGAGGGTGAGATTTGTTTATTTTATTTAACCTTTATTTAAATAGGCAAGTCAGTTAAGAATAAATTCTTATTTACAATGAAGGCCTACCCCGGCCAAACCCTCCCCTAAACTGGACGACGCTGGGCCAATTGTGCACCGCCCTATGGGACTCCTGATCACAGCCGGTTGTGATACAGCCCTGGATCGAAGCTGGGTCTGTAGTGACGCCTCGAGCACTGCGAAGCAGTGCCTTAGACCGCTGTACTACTCAGACTAGTACCCTTTATCACTACTGAGCCAAGCCCAGCCAACCCCAGCTATATTGATTTATAGTCTAGTTATGCATCCACCACTGTCCTGGAAAAGACCATGCGAAAATAAATGGAGAAAAAAAAATCGAATAAAAAACGTATTTCCTGCTGAGCTGTTTTGACTGCGTTTCTCTGTGTTCTCAGGACCCTGTACTGGGCCGACTGGGGAAACCACCCTAAGATTGAGACAGCAGCCATGGATGGAACCCTGAGACAGACCCTGGTCCATAAGAACATCCAGTGGCCCACAGGTCTGTATAGCATTAGCGTTGTAGCCTAACATTAGTATTAACACTTAGCATTATACATAGCATTATGCCCTAGCATTAGCATAGTGGTGTAAGTGGTACCATACCTTCTTTCTGGTTACTGTTTGTGTTATCCATGTCCTCTTTAACCCTCCGCTCCTCCTTCCACTCCTACTCCTCTTCCTCTACCACCACCTCCTCCTTCTCCTCTCTCCAGGTCTGGCAGTAGACTACTTCAATGAGCGCTTGTACTGGGCAGACGCTAAGCTCTCTGTTATCGGGAGCGTGCGACTTAACGGCTCCGACCCTGTCATCTCCGTCACAGGACTCAAAAACAGTTCAGTTCACTACACTAAACTACACTTATCTCAGGGCTGGGGTTCAGTGTAGTTTTATGAGGATTTACCACCCATCTTTGCTTCCTACTGAATTTTACATGGGTAACAATTTATGAATTAAAGGATAAGTAGTGAAATTGTATTTTTAAGCAAGCTACAGTTGTCACTGTTTTACAGAGTGGGTTGGTTCAGTTCTGAAAGGGACATAGTTAAGGCAGGATTAACAGTTCCTAACTCTCTCCTCTTACCCCCCCAGACCTGCTCCATCCGTTCAGCATCGACATCTTTGAGGACTACATATATGGCGTCACCTACATTAATAACTTTGTGTTCCGGGTCAACAAGTTTGGCAAGAGCCCCATGGAGAACCTGACCACTGGCATTAACCACGCCACAGACATTGTCCTTTACCACCGTTACAAACAACCAGAGAGTGAGTGGCTGTCTGCCTACACTATAGCTCATTTCTTTAAATGAAACCCTTACTCCCCCATATAGTACACTTATTTTTGACCCCTATCAAACCACCACCGCTAAAAACCGGTAGAGAGTGTTTGTCTCTCTCTCTGTCTGTCTGTGGGTCTGTCTGTCTGTCTGTCTGTCTGTCTGTCTGTCTGTCTGTCTGTCTGTCTGTCTGTCTGTCTGTCTGTCTGTCTGTCTGTCTGTCTGTCTGTCTGTCTAGGTGACTCTCTCTGTCTGTCTGTCTGTCTGTCTGTCTGCTGACTCTCTCTCTAGCTGACTCTCTCTCTAGGTGACTCTCTCTAGCTGACTCTCTCTAGCTGACTCTCTCTTTAGCTGACTCTCTGTCTGTGACTGTCCATGATATACAGTATTTAACTATCCTCAGTATTCTAGTGTTCTTCATGACTCAGTGGAGTTTGTCTCTCTCTCTGTCTGTGGGTCTGTCTGTCTGTGGGTCTGTCTGTCTGTCTGTCTGTCTGTCTGTCTGTCTGTCTGTCTGTCTGTCTGTCTGTCTGTCTGTCTGTGTATCTCTCTCTCTCTCTAGGTGACTCTCTCTCTAGCTGACTCTCTCTAGCTGACTCTCTCTCTAGCTGACTCTCTCTCTAGCTGACTCTCTCTCTAGGTGACTCTCTCTAGGTGACTCTCTCTAGCTGACTCTCTCTTTAGCTGACTCTCTGTCTGTGACACACTGTCCATGATATACAGTATTTAACTATCCATTATATACAGTATTCCACATAGTGTTCTTCATCAGACCCCTATTCCCCATAGTGCACTACTGTTGACATCTATTCCACATATGGTTCAGTGGAGTTTAACACATTTTAGTGACGCTTCTCTTGATCCTGTTCTGGTTCTTACTGTCTGTTATCCCTCTGTCTGTTCTCTCTCTGTGTCATTAGTGACCAACCCATGTGACAGGAAGAAGTGTGAATGGTTGTGTCTGCTCAGCCCCAGTGGTCCAGTCTGTACCTGTCCTAACGACCGCGTGGCTGAAAACGGCACATGTGTGGAGAGACCGCCTTCCACGCGGTCTCCATTCTGTGAGTACACACGCCCTACTGGGCACACACTGGTTGAATCAACGTTGTTTTCATGTCATTTCAACAAAATGACGTGGACCAACATGGAATAGATGTTGAATAGACGTTTGGTGCCCAGTGGGACTCTTATCATTAACCTCTCCCCCTCTTCTCCCAGCTCCCCCGTCCGGGCCATGTACAGTCCAGTGCCTGAACGGAGGGAACTGTTTTCTGAACACCAGGCAGCAGGCTAAGTGTCAGTGCCAGCCCAGCTTCACTGGAGAGAGGTGTGAGGTCAACCAGTGTAGAGACTACTGTAAGAATGGAGGAGCCTGCGCTGCCTCAGTCGTAGGTAGGTTACCTGAGCATATACAGTCCTTGGTGTGGCTGCAACTGGCAAACTAGTCTAGGTGCCGGTGGCAGCCATTTTCTATTGCAGACTGTAGAGGCTGCTTTAGGGGGACTGTGGGGACTCTATTGTGCGTTGATATTAATAGGAACCCTTCTAGGATTCAGCCCTATGTGTGTTAAGTGCACGTAAATGGGACGTAATTGCCTTTTTCTTCTATGTGTGTTCTGACCTTGAACTTAAGCGTGATAATAGCAGGCTATTCACCCACTTGACTTCATTCCCTCATAATTCCACCTTTACGCGTGAGGAAACCATGAATAAGGCCAAGCAAGCTGCCGGAAAAGCATCTACTTGATTTTTGCACTGTAATTTATAAATTGATAAGAGCCATTGATAACAGCTAGGTAAATGTGTAATCGATTTAGAGAGTTGGATTGTAAATACACATAGCAATTGTTTTAGTCAAATGTTTCCTTATGATCACTGGAGACGAATGTGAGACCAGTCATGTGGAAGTAAACTGAAAATCATATCAACATGACATGTAATGCATGTTGCTGTCCCTTTTTCACAGTGAAGTGGGCTATAAATAGCTGTGCTGTTATTCAGAATTTGTGTGCCCTCGTAATTTGCGTGGATGAAATTTGGAGAGCCAAGCTATATATAGGCTTCTGTAGGGCTGAACCTGCTGAGTTGATGCATGTGCTTTAGGTTTTCATTATATTCCCAGCTTTTCTCCATTATTTTACAATGTGTATCATGATAAATATTAGCCACTATCGGGAGCCACCGTCAGTAATACCCACATACATTTATAACTGTCACTTTCGTGTTCATTTCCTTCAATTTGTAGCCTACATTTTGCTTCATTCCATTCCGTTGACCTTTTTCCTCTGTCACTTCTGTGTAGTTGTTCCTGAGGGAGGCTAGTGTTACTGATTCATCGTTGGTGAGGGAGGCTAGTGTTACTGGATCATCGTTGGTGAGGGAGGCTAGTGTTACTGGATCATCGTTCCTGAGGGAGGCTAGTGTTACTGGATCATCGTTGGTGAGGGAGGCTAGTGTTACTGGATCAATAGTTCCTGAGGGAGGCTAGTGTTACTGATTCATCGTTGGTGAGGGAGGCTAGTGTTACTGGATCATCGTTGGTGAGGGAGGCTAGTGTTACTGGATCATCGTTCCTGAGGGAGGCTAGTGTTACTGGATCATCGTTGGTGAGGGAGGCTAGTGTTACTGGATCATCGTTGGTGAGGGAGGCTACTGTTACTGGATCATCGTTGGTGAGGGAGGCTAGTGTTACTGGATCATCGTTGGTGAGGGAGGCTAGTGTTACTGGATCATCGTTGGTGAGGGAGGCTAGTGTTACTGGATCATCGTTGGTGAGGGAGGCTAGTGTTACTGGATCATCGTTCCTGAGGGAGGCTAGTGTTACTGAATCATCGTTGGTGAGGGAGGCTAGTGTTACTGGATCATCGTTGGTGAGGGAGGCTAGTGTTACTGGATCATCGTTGGTGAGGGAGGCTAGTGTTACTGGATCATCGTTCCTGAGGGAGGCTAGTGTTACTGGATCATCGTTGGTGAGGGAGGCTAGTGTTACTGGATCATCGTTGGTGAGGGAGGCTAGTGTTACTGGATCATCGTTGGTGAGGGAGGCTAGTGTTACTGGATCATCGTTGGTGAGGGAGGCTAGTGTTACTGGATCATCGCTGGTTAACGTTGTTTCATCATTTGGGACATGCAGTCTATTTGAATTATTATGGAACTCAGACCACACGTAACAGGTTAAACCTGGAGCCTGGCGCATGTTGTCGTACAGTTCCATGATTTAATGAGGATTCGAGTAGATTTATAGGACTACTGTTCCACCATTATTGTACACTTTTCTCACCTTCCAAAATTCCATGAACTGAATTTGAATATGGCTACTTTCAGGGTGAATCAAACCACTATCTTTGATTCATCAATATAGTTTGTGTGTAAAGTCACTCCAAACCATTCATATATACTTTCCTAACCCCAAAATGGCCTAAATCTACAAAATCTCAGTATTTTTATCAGTTGGTGATGAAACGGAGACGAATGAATATGCATATATATATATATATATATATATATATATATGCATAGTCGTCCATATTCGTCATATATATATATATATATATATATAGATGGCTTTCTTTCATTGATCCCTATATTCTGAACCCGTTCTCTCAATGTGTTCTAGTGAGTCTGTCGACAAAATTCTAATTCAAGGTACAGCGTATTTAAAGTGATGGCTTAAGATAAATGTACTGAAAACCCTATTGAATGAAAACTCCACAAGAAAATCTGTTGGCCAGCAAGTGGGAGGGTTTTCAGTGGTTGAATTACATTTATTCAGTGTATGCAAGGTAGACACACCTGTAGAGCACACTACGCGCCTGCATTAGGTAAGTCTGAACACCAACTACTGAGAAAGTGCGTAGGAAAGGCGTTGATTTCCTAAATCTGAATTGGGCCCATTTTATTTCGATTTTTGTTCTTATTTAACATGACCCTTTGTTCCCAGGGTCCCCTACCTGCCGCTGTCTGAAGGGCTTCACGGGGCCCCAGTGTAAACTCCACACCTGTCAGGACTACTGTCATAATGGAGGCAACTGCACTGTATCCCAGGGCAACCAGCCCATCTGCCGCTGTCCGCCTGAGTATCTGGGAGACCAGTGTCAATACAGTGAGTGTGTAGTTTATAATGGGTTAATAAGGGATGATTTAAGCAACAATGCCAACCTCTTGAACATCTTGGCCATGTACTGTTAAAATCTCCACCCGGCACAGCCAGAAGAGGACTGGCCAACCCTCAGAACCTGGTTCCTCTCTAGGTTTCTTCCTAGGTTCCTCTCTTTCTAGGGAGTTTTTCCTAGCCACCGTGCTTCTACACCTGCATTGCTTCCTGTTTGGGGTTTTAGGCTGGGTTTCTGTACAGCACTTTGTGACATCGGCTGATGTAAGAAGGGCTTTATAAATACATTTGATTGATTGATTGATTGATCTGTGTAACAGTTTAACTAAATCTATAGTTCCTGTATTATAACAGAGTAACTAAATCTATAGTTCCTGTATTATAACAGAGTAACTAAATCTATAGTTCCTGTATTATAAATCTAAATAGTTCCTGTATTATAACAGAGTAACTAAATCTATAGTATTATAACAGACTAACTAAATCTATAGTTCCTGTATTATAACAGACTAACTAAATCTATAGTTCCTGTATTATAACAGACTAACTAAATCTAAATAGTTCCTGTATTATAACAGAGTAACTAAATCTATAGTTCCTGTATTATAACAGACTAACTAAATCTATAGTTCCTGTATTATAACAGACTAACTAAATCTATAGTTCCTGTATTATAACAGACTAACTAAATCTATAGTTCCTGTATTATAACAGAGTAACTAAATCTATAGTTCCTGTATTATAACAGAGTAACTAAATCTATAGTTCCTGTATTATAACAGAGTAACTAAATCTATAGTTCCTGTATTATAACAGACTAACTAAATCTATAGTTCCTGTATTATAACAGACTAACTAAATCTATAGTTCCTGTATTATAACAGTTCCTGTATTATAACAGAGTAACTAAATCTATAGTATTATAACAGACTAACTAAATCTATAGTTCCAGTATTATAACAGAGTAACTAAATCTATAGTTCCTGTATTATAACAGACTAACTAAATCTATAGTTCCTGTATTATAACAGACTAACTAAATCTATAGTTCCTGTATTATAACTAAATCTATAGTTCCTGTATTATAACAGACTAACTAAATCTATAGTTCCTGTATTATAACAGAGTAACTAAATCTATAGTTCCTGTATTATAACAGAGTAACTAAATCTATAGTTCCTGTATTATAACAGACTAACTAAATCTATAGTTCCTGTATTATAACAGACTAACTAAATCTATAGTTCCTGTATTATAACAGAGTAACTAAATCTATAGTTCCTGTATTATTATAACAGAGACTAACTAAATCTATAGTTCCTGTATTATAACAGAGTAACTAAATCTATAGTTCCTGTATTATAACAGACTAACTAAATCTATAGTTCCTAATTATAACAGTGTAACTAAATCTATAGTTCCTGTATTATAACAGACTAACTAAATCTATAGTTCCTGTAACTAAATCTATAGTTTATAACAGACTAACTAAATCTAACTGTATTATAACAGTAACTAAATCTATAGTTCCTGTATTATAACAGACTAACTAATCTATAGTTCCTGTATTATAACAGTGTAACTAAATCTATAGTTCCTGTATTATAACAGACTAACTAAATCTATAGTTCCTGTATTATAACAGACTACTAAACTAGTTCCTGTATTAACTAGTAATCTATAGTTCCTGTATTATAACAGACTAACTAAATCTATAGTTCCTGTATTATAACAGTGTAACTAAATCTATACTAACTAAATCTATAGTTCCTGTATTATAACAGACTAACTAAATCTATAGTTCCTGTATTATAACAGACTAACTAAATCTATAGTTCCTGTATTATAACAGACTAACTAAATCTATAGTTCCTGTATTATAACAGACTAACTAAATCTATAGTTCCTGTATTATAACAGACTAACTAAATCTATAGTTCCTGTATTATAACAGAGTAACTAAATCTATAGTTCCTGTATTATAACAGACTAACTAAATCTATAGTTCCTGTATTATAACAGACTAACTAAATCTATAGTTCCTGTATTATAACAGACTAACTAAATCTATAGTTCCTGTATTATAACAGAGTAACTAAATCTATAGTTCCTGTATTATAACAGACTAACTAAATCAGAGTAACTAAATCTATAGTTCCTGTATTATAACAGAGTAACTAAATCTATAGTTCCTGTATTATAACAGAGTAACTAAGTTCCTATAGTTCTATAGTTCCTGTATTATAACAGACTAACTAAATCTATAGTTCCTGTATTATAACAGTGTAACTAAATCTATAGTTCCTGTATTATAACAGAGTAACTAAATCTATAGTTCCTGTATTAACAGTGTAACTAAATCTATAGTTCCTGTATTATAACAGTGTAACTAAATCTATAGTTCCTGTATTATAACAGTGTAACTAAATCTATAGTTCCTGTATTATAACAGTGTAACTAAATCTATAGTTCCTGTATTATAACAGTGTAACTAAATCTATAGTTCCTGTATTATAACAGACTAACTAAATCTATAGTTCCTGTATTATAACAGACTAACTAAATCTATAGTTCCTGTATTATAACAGACTAACTAAATCTATAGTTCCTGTATTATAACAGTGTAACTAAAGGTATACTTCCTGTATTTTCAGGTGTGTCGTTCATTCCTGTGATTTTTTCATTTCAATAACAATAATAATTTATTCAATCCACTTTGTAATGTAATACTTAATCCCTAATCAGAAATGGTTGAAAAGGAGAGTCTTCCTCTGTGAGGAACTGACTGTAGGCCCCGTTTCCCTGGCTCTATCTTCTCATCACCCCTACAGGTACATGTGAGGGTTACTGTGAGAACGAGGCCGTGTGTCTGCAGATGGCCAATGCCACCAAGCTGTGTCGCTGTACCCCTCAGTTCCATGGACAGCTCTGTGAGCTGGACAAGTGTGAGTACTGTGGACCCAACGGCAAGTGTGTGCCCAAAGCCTCAGGAGAGGTCATGTGCAGGTAGGGGTCATACACACTACATATACAGAACACACGAAAACATACATACACACACACACACATTTATCCTGGTGTTATCCTGTAAAGATTCAATCTAGTTCTGTTGGTTGTCTCTTTCTCTCTGTCTGTCTCTCTCTCTCTGTCTCTGTGTACCTGTCTATGTCCAGCTGTCCTAACGGTCGTACCCAGCCCAGCTGCTACACCTGTCTAGATTTCTGCACCAATGGACTCTGCTCTATCGAACCAGGCACACTACTGCCCCAGTGCAAGTAAGAATATGACCCCAATCACTCAGATGTACACCCACACACACTCAAGCTCATATGTGGTGTGTATTTAGGTATAACCTGTGTGGTGTGTATTTAGGTGTAACCTGTGTGTTGTGTATTTAGGTGTAACCTGTGTGATGTGTATTTAGGTGTAACCTGTGTGGTGTGTATTTAGGTGTAACCTGTGTGATGTGTATTTAGGTATAACCTGTGTGATGTGTATTTAGGTGTAACCTGTGTGATGTGTATTTAGGTGTAACCTGTGTGGTGTGTATTTAGGTGTAACCTGTGTGGTGTGTATTTAGGTGTAACCTGTGTGATGTGTATTTAGGTGTAACCTGTGTGATGTGTATTTAGGTGTAACCTGTGTGATGTGTATTTAGGTGTAACCTGTGTGATGTGTATTTAGGTGTAACCTGTGTGATGTGTATTTAGGTGTAACCTGTGTGATGTGTATTTAGGTGTAACCTGTGTGATGTGTATTTAGGTGTAACCTGTGTGGTGTGTATTTAGGTGTAACCTGTGTGTTGTGTATTTAGGTGTAACCTGTGTGGTGTGTATTTAGGTGTAACCTGTGTGATGTGTATTTAGGTGTAACCTGTGTGGTGTGTATTTAGGTGTAACCTGTGTGATGTGTATTTAGGTGTAACCTGTGTGATGTGTATTTAGGTGTAACCTGTGTGATGTGTATTTAGGTGTAACCTGTGTGGTGTGTATTTAGGTGTAACCTGTGTGTTGTGTATTTAGGTGTAACCTGTGTGGTGTGTATTTAGGTGTAACCTGTGTGATGTGTATTTAGGTGTAACCTGTGTGGTGTGTATTTAGGTGTAACCTGTGTGGTGTGTATTTAGGTGTAACCTGTGTGATGTGTATTTAGGTGTAACCTGTGTGGTGTGTATTTAGATGTAACCTGTGTGGTGTGTATTTAGATGTAACCTGTGTGATGTGTATTTAGGTGTAACCTGTGTGATGTGTATTTAGATGTAACCTGTGTGGTGTGTATTTAGGTGTAACCTGTGTGATGTGTATTTAGGTGTAACCTGTGTGATGTGTATTTAGGTGTAACCTGTGTGATGTGTATTTAGGTGTAACCTGTGTGATGTGTATTTAGATGTAACCTGTGTGGTGTGTATTTAGGTGTAACCTGTGTGATGTGTATTTAGGTGTAACCTGTGTGATGTGTATTTAGGTGTAACCTGTGTGGTGTGTATTTAGGTGTAACCTGTGTGGTGTGTATTTAGGTGTAACCTGTGTGATGTGTATTTAGATGTAACCTGTGTGGTGTGTATTTAGGTGTAACCTGTGTGATGTGTATTTAGGTGTAACATGTGTGGTGTGTATTTAGATGTAACCTGTGTGGTGTGTATTTAGGTGTAACCTGTGTGATGTGTATTTAGGTGTTCTATAGGGTGGAGAGGGTATCGATGTGAAGTCACTGCCTCTCCTTTGTGATGTGTATTTAGGTGTAACCTGTGTGGTGTGTATTTAGGTGTAACCTGTGTGGTGTGTATTTAGGTGTAACCTGTGTGATGTGTATTTAGGTGTAACCTGTGTGTTGTGTACTTAGGTATAACCTGTGTGGTGTATATTTAGGTGTAACCTGTGTGGTGTGTATTTAGGTGTAACCTGTGTGGTGTGTATTTAGGTGTAACCTGTGTGATGTGTATTTAGGTATAACCTGTGTGATGTGTATTTAGGTGTAACCTGTGTGATGTGTATTTAGGTGTAACCTGTGTGGTGTGTATTTAGGTGTAACCTGTGTGGTGTGTATTTAGGTGTAACCTGTGTGATGTGTATTTAGGTGTAACCTGTGTGATGTGTATTTAGGTATAACCTGTGTGATGTGTATTTAGGTGTAACCTGTGTGATGTGTATTTAGGTGTAACCTGTGTGATGTGTATTTAGGTGTAACCTGTGTGATGTGTATTTAGGTGTTCTATAGGGTGGAGAGGGTATCGATGTGAAGTCACTGCCTCTCCTGTTATGTATTTAGGTATAACCTGTGTGGTGTGTATTTAGGTATAACCTGTGTGATGTGTATTTAGGTGTAACCTGTGTGGTGTGTATTTAGGTGTAACCTGTGTGGTGTGTATTTAGGTGTAACCTGTGTGGTGTGTATTTAGGTATAACCTGTGTGGTGTGTATTTAGGTGTAACCTGTGTGGTGTGTATTTAGGTATAACCTGTGTGGTGTGTATTTAGGTGTAACCTGTGTGGTGTGTATTTAGGTGTAACCTGTGTGGTGTGTATTTAGGTGTAACCTGTGTGATGTGTATTTAGGTGTAACCTGTGTGGTGTGTATTTAGGTGTAACCTGTGTGGTGTATGTATTTAGGTTTAGGTGTAACCTGTGTGATGTGTGGTGTAACCTGTGTATTTATTTAGGTGTAACCTGTGTGATGTGTATTTAGGTGTAACCTGTGTGATGTGTATTTAGGTGTAACCTGTGTGATGTGTATTTAGGTGTAACCTGATGTGTATTTGTGTATTTAGGTGTAACCTGTGTGTTGTGTATTTAGGTGTAACCTGTGTGGTGTGTATTTAGGTGTAACCTGTGTGATGTGTATTTAGGTGTAACCTGTGTGGTGTGTATTTAGGTGTAACCTGTGTGTAACCTGTGTGTATTTAGGTGTAACCTGTGTGATGTGTATTTAGGTGTAACCTGTGTGATGTGTATTTAGGTGTAACCTGTGTGGTGTGTATTTAGGTGTAACCTGTGTGTGTGTATTTAGGTGTAACCTGTGTGATGTGTATTTAGGTGTAACCTGTGTGATGTGTATTTAGGTGTAACCTGTGTGGTGTGTATTTAGGTGTAACCTGTGTGGTGTGTATTTAGGTGTAACCTGTGTGATGTGTATTTAGGTGTAACCTGTGTGGTGTGTAATGTAACCTGTGTGGTGTGTATTTAGATGTAACCTGTGTGATGTGTATTTAGAGTGTAACCTGTGTGATGTGTATTTAGATGTAACCTGTGTGGTGTGTATTTAGGTGTAACCTGTGTGATGTGTATTTAGGTGTAACCTGTGTGATGTGTATTTAGATGTAACCTGTGTGGTGTGTATTTAGGTGTAACCTGTGTGATGTGTATTTAGGTGTAACCTGTGTGATGTGTATTTAGGTGTAACCTGTGTGGTGTGTATTTAGGTGTAACCTGTGTGATGTGTATTTAGATGTAACCTGTGTGGTGTGTATTTAGGTGTAACCTGTGTGATGTGTATTTAGGTGTAACCTGTGTGGTGTGTATTTAGATGTAACCTGTGTGGTGTGTATTTAGGTGTAACCTGTGTGATGTGTATTTAGGTGTTCTATAGGGTGGAGAGGGTATCGATGTGAAGTCACTGCCTCTCCTTTGTGATGTGTATTTAGGTGTAACCTGTGTGGTGTGTATTTAGGTGTAACCTGTGTGGTGTGTATTTAGGTGTAACCTGTGTGATGTGTATTTAGGTGTAACCTGTGTGTTGTGTACTTAGGTATAACCTGTGTGGTGTATATTTAGGTGTAACCTGTGTGGTGTGTATTTAGGTGTAACCTGTGTGGTGTGTATTTAGGTGTAACCTGTGTGATGTGTATTTAGGTGTAACCTGTGTGATGTGTATTTAGGTGTAACCTGTGTGATGTGTATTTAGGTGTAACCTGTGTGATGTGTATTTAGGTGTAACCTGTGTGATGTGTATTTAGGTGTAACCTGTGTGATGTGTATTTAGGTATAACCTGTGTGATGTGTATTTAGGTGTAACCTGTGTGATGTGTATTTAGGTATAACCTGTGTGATGTGTATTTAGGTGTAACCTGTGTGATGTGTATTTAGGTGTAACCTGTGTGATGTGTATTTAGGTGTAACCTGTGTGATGTGTATTTAGGTGTTCTATAGGGTGGAGAGGGTATCGATGTGAAGTCACTGCCTCTCCTGTGTGATGTGTATTTAGGTATAACCTGTGTGGTGTGTATTTAGGTATAACCTGTGTGATGTGTATTTAGGTGTAACCTGTGTGGTGTGTATTTAGGTGTAACCTGTGTGGTGTGTATTTAGGTGTAACCTGTGTGGTGTGTATTTAGGTATAACCTGTGTGGTGTGTATTTAGGTGTAACCTGTGTGGTGTGTATTTAGGTATAACCTGTGTGGTGTGTATTTAGGTGTAACCTGTGTGGTGTGTATTTAGGTGTAACCTGTGTGGTGTGTATTTAGGTGTAACCTGTGTGATGTGTATTTAGGTGTAACCTGTGTGGTGTGTATTTAGGTGTAACCTGTGTGGTGTGTATTTAGGTGTAACCTGTGTGGTGTGTATTTAGGTGTAACCTGTGTGATGTGTATTTAGGTGTTCTATAGGGTGGAGAGGGTATCGATGTGAAGTCACTGCCTCTTCTGTGTGATGTGTATTTAGGTGTAACCTGTGTGTTGTGTATTTAGGTATAACCTGTGTGGTGTGTATTTAGGTGTAACCTGTGTGGTGTGTATTTAGGTGTAACCTGTGTGGTGTGTATTTAGGTGTAACCTGTGTGATGTGTATTTAGGTGTAACCTGTGTGATGTGTATTTAGGTGTAACCTGTGTGGTGTGTATTTAGGTGTAACCTGTGTGGTGTGTATTTAGGTATAACCTGTGTGGTGTGTATTTAGGTGTAACCTGTGTGATGTGTATTTAGGTGTAACCTGTGTGATGTGTATTTAGGTGTAACCTGTGTGATGTGTATTTAGGTGTTCTATAGGGTGGAGAGGGTATCGATGTGAAGTCACTGCCTCTCCTGTGTGATGTGTATTTAGGTGTAACCTGTGTGTTGTGTATTTAGGTATAACCTGTGTGATGTGTATTTAGATATAACCTGTGTGTTGTGTATTTAGGTATAACCTGTGTGATGTGTATTTAGGTGTAACCTGTGTGATGTGTATTTAGGTATAACCTGTGTTGTGTATTTGTATAACCTGTGTGGTTTAGGTATAACCTGTGTGATGTGTATTTAGGTATAACCTGTGTGATGTGTATTTAGGTGTAACCTGTGTGATGTGTATTTAGGTGTAACCTGTGTGGTGTGTATTTAGGTGTAACCTGTGTGTGTGTATTTAGGTGTAACCTGTGTGATGTGTATTTAGGTGTAACCTGTGTGATGTGTGTATTTAGGTGTAACCTGTGTGATGTGTATTTAGGTGTTTATGGTATTTAGGTGTAACCTGTGTGATGTGTATTTAGGTGTAACCTGTGTGGTGTGTATTTAGGTGTAACCTGTGTGATGTGTATTTAGGTGTAACCTGTGTGATGTGTATTTGTATTTAGTGTAACCTGTGTGATGTGTATTTAGGTGTAACCTGTGTGGTGTGTATTTAGATGTAACCTGTGTGATGTGTATTTAGGTGTAACCTGTGTGATGTGTATTTAGGTGTTCTATAGGGTGGAGAGGTATCGTGTAAGTCACTGCCTCTCCTTTGTGATGTGTATTTAGGTGTAACCTGTGTGGTGTGTATTTAGGTGTAACCTGTGTGGTGTGTATTTAGGTGTAACCTGTGTGATGTGTATTTAACCTGTGTGTTGTGTACTTAGGTATAACCTGTGTGGTGTATATTTAGGTATAACCTGTGTGATGTGTATTTAGGTATAACCTGTGTGATGTGTATTTAGGTGTAACCTGTGTGATGTGTATTTAGGTATAACCTGTGATGTGTATTTAGGTGTAACCTGTGTGATGTGTATTTAGTGTAACCTGTGTGATGTGTATTTAGGGTGATGTGTATTTAGGTGTATTTAGGGTATCGATGTAGTCACTGCCTCTCCTGTGTGATGTGTATTTAGGTATAACCTGTGTGGTGTGTATTTAGGTATAACCTGTGTGATGTGTATTTAGGTGTAACCTGTGTGGTGTGTATTTAGGTGTAACCTGTGTGGTGTGTATTTAGGTGTAACCTGTGTGGTGTGTATTTAGGTGTAACCTGTGTGATGTGTATTTATGTATAACCTGTGTGATGTGTATTTAGGTGTAACCTGTGTGGTGTGTATTTAGGTGTAACCTGTGTGATGTGTATTTAGGTATAACCTGTGTGATGTGTATTTAGGTATAACCTGTGTGGTGTGTATTTAGGTATAACCTGTGTGATGTGTATTTAGGTGTAACCTGTGTGGTGTGTATTTAGGTATAACCTGTGTGATGTGTATTTAGGTGTAACCTGTGTGGTGTGTATTTAGGTATAACCTGTGTGATGTGTATTTAGGTGTAACCTGTGTGGTGTGTATTTGTATAACCTGTGTGGTGTGTATTTAGGTGTAACCTGTGTGTGTGTATTTAGGTATAACCTGTGTGGTGTGTATTTAGGTGTAACCTGTGTGGTGTGTATTTAGGTATAACCTGTGTGGTGTGTATTTAGGTGTAACCTGTGTGGTGTGTATTTAGGTGTAACCTGTGTGGTGTGTATTTAGGTGTAACCTGTGTGATGTGTATTTAGGTGTAACCTGTGTGGTGTGTATTTAGGTGTAACCTGTGTGGTGTGTATTTAGGTGTAACCTGTGTGGTGTGTATTTAGGTGTAACCTGTGTGATGTGTATTTAGGTGTTCTATAGGGTGGAGAGGGTATCGATGTGAAGTCACTGCCTCTCCTGTGTGATGTGTATTTAGGTGTAACCTGTGTGTTGTGTATTTAGGTATAACCTGTGTGGTGTGTATTTAGGTGTAACCTGTGTGATGTGTATTTAGGTATAACCTGTGTGATGTGTATTTAGGTATAACCTGTGTGGTGTGTATTTAGGTGTAACCTGTGTGATGTGTATTTAGGTATAACCTGTGTGATGTGTATTTAGATATAACCTGTGTGTTGTGTATTTAGGTATAACCTGTGTGATGTGTATTTAGGTGTAACCTGTGTGATGTGTATTTAGGTGTAACCTGTGTGATGTGTATTTAGGTGTAACCTGTGTGATGTGTATTTAGGTGTAACCTGTGTGATGTGTATTTAGGTGTAACCTGTGTGATGTGTATTTAGGTGTAACCTGTGTGATGTGTATTTAGGTGTAACCTGTGTGATGTGTATTTAGGTGTAACCTGTGTGGTGTGTATTTAGGTGTAACCTGTGTGGTGTGTATTTAGGTATAACCTGTGTGGTGTGTATTTAGGTGTAACCTGTGTGATGTGTATTTAGGTGTAACCTGTGTGATGTGTATTTAGGTGTAACCTGTGTGATGTGTATTTAGGTGTTCTATAGGGTGGAGAGGGTATCGATGTGAAGTCACTGCCTCTCCTGTGTGATGTGTATTTAGGTGTAACCTGTGTGTTGTGTATTTAGGTATAACCTGTGTGATGTGTATTTAGATATAACCTGTGTGTTGTGTATTTAGGTATAACCTGTGTGTTGTGTATTTAGGTATAACCTGTGTGATGTGTATTTAGGTGTAACCTGTGTGATGTGTATTTAGGTATAACCTGTGTGATGTGTATTTAGGTGTAACCTGTGTGTTGTGTATTTAGGTATAACCTGTGTGATGTGTATTTAGGTGTAACCTGTGTGATGTGTATTTAGGTATAACCTGTGTGTTGTGTATTTAGGTATAACCTGTGTGGTGTGTATTTAGGTGTAACCTGTGTGATGTGTATTTAGGTATAACCTGTGTGGTGTGTATTTAGGTGTAACCTGTGTGGTGTGTATTTAGGTATAACCTGTGTGATGTGTATTTAGGTGTAACCTGTGTGATGTGTATTTAGGTGTAACCTGTGTGATGTGTATTTAGGTGTAACCTGTGTGATGTGTATTTAGGTATAACCTGTGTGATGTGTATTTAGGTGTAACCTGTGTGATGTGTATTTAGGTGTAACCTGTGTGATGTGTATTTAGGTGTAACCTGTGTGATGTGTATTTAGGTGTAACCTGTGTGGTGTGTATTTAGGTGTAACCTGTGTGATGTGTATTTAGGTGTTCTATAGGGTGGAGAGGGTATCGATGTGAAGTCACTGCCTCTCCTGTGTGATGTGTATTTAGGTGTAACCTGTGTGATGTGTATTTAGATGTAACCTGTGTGATGTGTATTTAGGTATAACCTGTGTGATGTGTATTTAGGTGTAACCTGTGTGATGTGTATTTAGGTATAACCTGTGTGATGTGTATTTAGGTATAACCTGTGTGATGTGTATTTAGGTATAACCTGTGTGGTGTGTATTTAGGTGTAACCTGTGTGATGTGTATTTAGGTGTAACCTGTGTGGTGTGTATTTAGGTATAACCTGTGTGGTGTGTATTTAGGTATAACCTGTGTGATGTGTATTTAGGTATAACCTGTGTGATGTGTATTTAGGTATAACCTGTGTGGTGTGTATTTAGGTATAACCTGTGTGGTGTGTATTTAGGTGTAACCTGTGTGGTGTGTATTTAGGTATAACCTGTGTGGTGTGTATTTAGGTGTAACCTGTGTGGTGTGTATTTAGGTGTAACCTGTGTGGTGTGTATTTAGGTGTAACCTGTGTGATGTGTATTTAGGTGTAACCTGTGTGATGTGTATTTAGGTATAACCTGTGTGATGTGTATTTAGGTATAACCTGTGTGGTGTGTATTTAGGTGTAACCTGTGTGATGTGTATTTAGGTGTAACCTGTGTGGTGTGTATTTAGGTATAACCTGTGTGGTGTGTATTTAGGTGTTCTATAGGGTGGAGAGGGTATCGATGTGAAGTCACTGCCTCTCCTGTGGACTCTCCTGAATCCAGTGGAAGTAAGTTACTTTAGTTACTTTATAGTCTCTTTACAGTGTCAGTGAAATACATTTTATAACTACAGATTATAACACAATACATGTTATAAACTGTCTGAGCTCATTGGTCGGTGTTGCATATTTCTCATTGATGGGCGTGTTGCTCTCTCTGCAGGTTCTGCCTCCACAATCATCCCAGTGCTGCTGCTGTTATTACTGGCACTGCTGGTTGTCGGCGCCATCTTGTGGTACAAGAGGAGAATGCGTGGGTGAGTAGAGTAGACAACCTTTGAGTTGAGACTGGGTGTGAGAGGTCCCACTCATTCGGTCAAACTCAAATGTATTTTACACCTCATCTGTACCTCCCACCATCTCTCTCTCTCTCTCTCTCTATATATATATATACAGTGGGGAGAACAAGTATTTGATACACTGCTGATTTTGCAGGTTTTCCCACTTACAAAGCATGTAGAGGTCTGTAATTTTTATCATAGGTACATTTCAACTGTGAGAGACGGAATCTAAATAAAAAATCCAGAAAATCACATTGTATGATTTTTAAGTAATTCATTTGCATTTTATTGTATGACATAAGTATTTGATCACCTACCAACCAGTAAGAATTCCGGCTCACACAGACCTGTTAGTTTTTCTTTAAGAAGCCCTTCTGTTTTCCACTCATTACCTGTATTAACTGCACCTGTTTGAACTCGTTACCTGCATAAAAGACACCTGTCCACACACTCAATCAAACAGATTCCAACCTCTCCACAATGGCCAAGACCAGAGAGCTGTGTAAGGACATCAGGGATAAAATTGTAGACCTGCACATGGCTGGGATGGGCTACAGGACAATAGGCAAGCAGCTTGGTGAGAAGGCAACAACTGTTGGCGCAATTAATAGAAAATGGAAGAAGTTCAAGATGACGGTCAATCACCCTCGGTCTGGGGCTCCATGCAAGATCTCACCTTGTGGGGCATCAATGATCATGAGGAAGGTGAGGGATCAGCCCAGAACTACACGGCAGGACCTGGTCAATGACCTGAAGAGAGCTGGGACCACAGTCTCAAAGAAAACCATTAGTAACACACTACGCCGTCATGGATTAAAATCCTGCAGCGCACGCAAGGTCCCCCTGCTCAAGCCAGCGCATGTCCAGGCCCGTCTGAAGTTTGCCAATGACCATCTGGATGATCCAGAGGAGGAATGGGAGAAGGTCATGTGGTCTGATGAGACAAAAATAGAGCTTTTTGGTCTAAACTCCACTCGCCGTGTTTGGAGGAAGAAGAAGGATGAGTACAACCCCAAGAACACCATCCCAACCGTGAAGCATGGAGGTGGAAACATCATTCTTTGGGGATGCTTTTCTGCAAAGGGGACAGGACGACTGCACCGTATTGAGGGGAGGATGGATGGGGCCATGTATCGCGAGAACTTGGCCAACAACCTCCTTCCCTCAGTAAGAGCATGTATTTTATTTTTATTTATTTAACCTTTATTTAACCAGGTAGGCAAGTTGAGAACAAGTTCTCATTTACAATTGCGACCTGGCCAAGATAAAGCAAAGCAGTTCGACAGATACAACGACACAGAGTTACACATGGAGTAAAAACAAACATACAGTCAATAATACAGTATAAACAAGTCTATATACGATGTGAGCAAATGAGGTGAGAAGGGAGGTAAAGGCAAAAAAAGGCCATGGTGGCAAATTAAATACAATATCAAATACTTATGTCATGCAATAAAATGCAAATGAATTACTTAAAAATCATACAATGTGATTTTCTGGATTTTTGATTTAGATTCCATCTCTCACAGTTGAAGTGGACCTATGATAAAACATTACAGACCTCTACATGCTTTGTAAGTAGGACATCCTGCAAAATCAGCAGTGTATCAAATACTTGTTCTCCCCACTGTGTATATATATATATATATATATATATATATATATATATATATATATATATTATAATCTCTCTATCTCTCTCTCTCTTTTGTGGATAACCACCTCTTTCCTGTCCCCCAGGTCGGTATGGCTGGGCAAACGCTCCCGACATTCTCGGTAACTTAATAGGGTCACAAGTAACACGTCTCCCCCCTCTCCCCAAAGTCTCATCTAAGCCACCATCTTGTCTGTGGGTTCAGTGACAGTCCTCCATTTTGCTGGCCTTTCTGTAGTAGAGTCTGTCTGTCCCTGCCTGCTCTCTCCTGTTTAGTATAGGGTTTCCCACCCACGAACACAGGGGGCTATTGACAGATTGACTGGTTCTTCCCTACACATCCATACCTTTCCCTGTCTACATATATTACAGTGATGCTTCTGTGCCTGCATTGTAGAAGTGGAATATTTGCGTTGTGTAAAATCCAGCATTTACCAGGATAGACACTGGATGTGTCCAAATGGTCTTTTGAAAAAAGCTCATTTGATTTGTCAATTTACCGGGGTTCTGTGTTGCCTTGACTGTGTGGAAACGTGTTAATGTACTGTACATGTAGCTGGTGGTGTGATGGTTTGCTGTATGCTGGACTTTTCTATCCTGTCTGGCTTGAACCAAGGCTCTCAGCACTTTCAGTGTTGGTCCTGTGTTGTGGCTACATCTCTGCTAATGTTGAAGTGTTGAGAGGACACAAACTGTGTGTGTGTGTGTGTGTGTGTGTGTGTGCGCAGTGCTAAGGGCTTTCAGCACCACAGGATGACCAACGGGGCCATGAATGTGGAGATAGGGAACCCAGCCTATAAGATCTACGAAGGGGAGCCAGACGACGATGCTGGGGAACTCCTGGATTCAGACTTCGCTTTAGACCCAGATAAGGTATCACATACTCTTACACCCAGTCGCATGTTCATTAGGTATACCCATCTACTACCGGGTCAGACCCTCCTTTGCCTCCAGAACAGCCTGAATTCTCAGGGGAATGGAAATGTTGCCAGGAAAACATTCCCCACACCTTTGCCACCAGCCTGTACCATTGACACCAGGCAGGATGGCTCTGCCATCAGCATGATGCAACAGGAACCAGGATTCGTCATACCAGGCAATATTTTTCCAGTCCTCAAGTGTCCGAGTTGTGTGTTCCAAGATGCTGTTTTGCACACCACTGTTGTACTGTGCTGTTATTTGTTTGTGGCCCACCTGTTAGCTTGCACGATTCTTGCCATTCTCTCATCAACGAGCTGTCTTCGCCCACAGGACTGCCTGACTGGATGTTTTTTGTTTGTTGCACCATACTCAGTGAACCCTAGATACTTTTTTGCGTGAAAAGCCCAGGAGGCCGGCCCCTGACACCGACAATCATTCAGTACTACACTCAAAGTTGGTTAGGTCCCTCGTTTTGCCCATTCTCACATTAAATCGAGCAGTAACTGAGTGCCTCGATGCCTGTCTCCCTGCTTTATAAAGCAAGCCACTGTTTGTAAGAGCAAACCATTTTTGTGAAGAGGTTGGTGTATATTCACATTTGACACTTATTTTAATACTCAGGTTATTTGTTTTTATACGTGTTTTAAAACTCAGGTTACTTGTTCTAACACTGCAGCACTTGTTAGCTCATAGTTATTAATTTGTCATTGACACATTAAAGGTAGACTCAGCGATATGCCGTAGATGCAGAAAGTAAACAGCACAGTGGGTCAATTTCCACAACAACTGAGTGTTGAAGCGTGAGGCTCAACTTCTCCTCTGTTTTGGTCCCGTGGCTACCACATTGTAAAGGCCTGATGTGAACCCGTGCAGCTGCACGGATACTGTGTGAGAGCCAAGTCTTGTATCTCGCTCATATCAATATCTGCGGTGCTGCTCGTTGGTAGACTTTCGCTGAGTGTACCTTTTACATTTTTTCTGCACTCCATAATACTCTGCAATGAAACCAAATGTAGGACCTCGTGTGCTCTTTGTCCAACCATTATTTCATTATTTTCATCCCTGCAGCCCACCAACTTCACCAACCCAGTGTACGCCACCCTGTACATGGGAGCCCACAACAGCCGCAACTCCTTGGCTAGTACTGACGAGAAGAAAGAGTTACTCTCACAGGTGGACGATGGGGAGAACGAGGACATGAGTGACCCGCTGGCATAGAGGTCAGGGGTCAGGCACGCCCGAGCCACGTCTGGACCACGCCCACATGCCTTTTACCAATCAAGAAAAGCATCAAAAGGAAGAAAGAGAGAGAGAGAACACTGTATAAAATGTATACAATGAAGGACTACTTTTGTATGTGATTGCAGTATTATTTTTTGTTCTTTTGAGAAAAAGGAAAATTTGCCTAATCAGAAAAAGGAGGAACCATTTCATAGATTTTTTTCATTCAACTCGTTTTATTTTGCTCACCTTCCTCCCCCCTTGCTACTGTCACTCCCCCTTCACCCCTTGATCCATATAGCCACTACCTCTATGTAAAGGTGTAGAGAAAAACAAACAGCAGTTAGATCACTTTGTATGAATTGTGTAGGGAAAAAACATTGTTCTATTTCAGAGAAGTTTGTTTGTGAAAGACGTGGATAAAAGAGGATGTAAAGTTTAAGAGTCAGTAGTCAGTTCTGAATGCCAATTGACGCTGGTTTGGTTTATGTGTTACTTTCTGTGCCATCTATCTCTACTGCTTGAAGTGTACAGTATATCAATAGAATGGTGTAGAATGAGAACACGGCTGTTGGAACTAAAAGTGTTCAGGAACTGGAACAGGAACCACATGGCAGAGTAAGTCAGCATCACAAATACTAATGTCCATTCTGTTGAAAACTATGTTCCAAGTGATTGTCTTTTTTCTCCTTGCACAGAAGACTAAAAGTGTGTGTGTGTGTGTGTGTGTGTGTGTGTGTGTGTATATATATATATACACTACATGACCAAAAGTATGTGGATCCCTGCTCGTCGAACATCTAATTCGAAAATCATGGGCATTAATATGGAATTGGTCCTCCCTATAACAGTCCCCACTCTTCTGGGAAGGCTTTCCACTAGATGTTAGAACATTGCTGCTGGGACTTGCTTCCATTCAGCCAAAAGAGCATTAGTGACGTTGGGCGATTAGGCCTGGCTCGCAGTCGGCATTCCAATTCATCCCAAAGGTGTTCGATGGGGTTGAGGTCAGGGCTCTGTGCAGGCCAGTCAAGTTCTTCCACACCAATCTCGACAAACGTTTTCTGTATGGACTTCGCTTTGTGCACACGGGCATTGCCATACTGAAACAGGAAAGGGCCTTCCCCAAACTGTTGCCACAAAGTTGGAAGCACAGAATCGCCTAGAATGTCATTGTATGCTGTAGCGTTAAGATTTCCCTTCACTGGAACTAAGGAGCCTAACCCATGAAAAACAGCCCCAGACCATTATTCCTCCTCCACCTAAATGTACAGTTGGCGCTATGCATTCAGGCAGGTAGCATTCTCCTGGCATCTGCCAAACCCAGATTCGTCCGTCGGACTGCCAGATGGTAAAGAGTGATTCGTCACTCCAGAGAACGTGTTTCCACTGCTCCAATGGCGGTGAGCTTTACACCAGTCCAGCCGACGCTTGGCATTGCACATGGTGATCTTAGGCTTGTCTGCGGCTGCTCGGTCATGGAAACACATTTCATGAAGCTCCCGACAACCAGCTCTTGTGCTGACGTTTCTTCCAGAGGCAGTTTGGAACTCGGTAGTGAGTGTTGCTTCCAGAGGCAGTTTGGAACTCGGTAGTGAGTGTTGCTTCCAGAGGCAGTTTGGAACTCGGTAGTGAGTGTTGCTTCCAGAGGCAGTTTGGAACTCGGTAGTGAGTGTTGCTTCCAGAGGCAGTTTGGAACTCGGTAGTGAGTGTTGCTTCCAGAGGCAGTTTGGAACTCGGTAGTGAGTGTTGCTCCCAGAGGCAGTTTGGAACTCGGTAGTGAGTGTTGCTTCCAGAGGCAGTTTGGAACTCGGTAGTGAGTGTTGCAACTGTGGGCAGCCAATGTTTACATGCTACATGCTTCAGCACTTGGCGGTCCCGTTCTGTGAGCTTGTGTGGCCTACCACAGACGTTTTTGCTCCAAGACATTTCTACTTCACAATAACAGCACTCACAGTTGACCAGGGCAGCGCTAGCAGGGCAGAAATGTGACCAACTGACTTGTTGGAAAGGTGGCATCCTATGATGGTGCTACTTTGAAAGTCACTGAGCTCTTCAATAAGGTGTTTTACTGCAAATGTTTCTCTATAGAGATTGCATGGCTTTGCTCTCGATTTTATACACCTGTCAGCGACAGGTGTGGCTGAAATAGCTGAATCGACTAATTGAAAGGTTGTCCACATACTTTTGTATACATAGTGTATATTTATACACATATACAGTACCAGTCAAAAGTTTGGACACACCTATTCATTCAAGGGTTTTTCTTTATTTTTACTATTTTCTTGTATAATAATTGCGGGATATCAAAACAATGAAATAACATATATGGAATCATGTAGTAACCAAAAAAGTGTTAAACAGAGATTCTTCAAAGTAGCCTCCCTTTGCGTTGATGACAGCTTTGCACACTCTTGGCATTCTCTCAACCAGCTTCATGAGGTAGTCACCTGGAATGTATTTCAATTGACAAGTGTGCCTTGTTAATTTGTGAAATGTATTTCCTTCTTAATGCGTTTGAGCCAATCAGTTGTGCTGTGACAAGGTAGGGGTGGTATACAGAAGATAGCTCTATTTGGTAAAATACCAAGTCCGTATTATGGCAAGAACAGCTCAAAAAAGCAAAGAGAAACAACAGTCCATCATTACTTTAAGAAATGAAGGTCAGTCAATCTGCAAAGTTTAAAGAACGTTGAAGGTTTCTTCAAGTGCTGTCGCAAAAACCATCAAGCGCTATGATGAAACTGGCTCTCATGAGGACTGCCACAGGAAAGGAAGACCCAGAGTTACCTCTGCTGCAGAGGATAAGTTCATTAGAGTTACCAGCCTCAGATTGCAGCCCAAATAAATGCTTCACAGAGTTCAAGTAATATAGACACATCTCAACATCAACTGTTCAGAGGAGACTGCGTGAGTCAGGCCTTCATGGTCAAATTGCTGCAAAGAAACCACTACTAAAGGACACCAATATGAAGAGACTTGCTTGGGCCAAGAAACACAAGCAATGGACATTAGACTGGTGGAAATCTGTCTTTTGTTTGATGACTCCAAATTTGAGATTTTTGGTTCCAACCACCATGTCTTTGTGAGACGCGGAGTAGGTGAACGTAAGATTTCCGCATGTGTGGTCCCCACCGTGAAGCATGGAGGAGGAGTTGGGATGGTGTGGGGTCACTTTGCTGTCTGTGATTTATTTTGAATTCAAGGCACACTTAACCAGCATAGCTACCACGGAATTCTGCTACGATACGGCATCCCATCTGGTTTGCCCTTAGGGGGTATATCATTTGTTTTTCAACAGGACAATGATCCAACACAGCTCCAGGCTGTGTAAGGGCTATTTTAACAAGAAGGAGAGTGATGGAGTACTGCATCAGATGACCTGGCCTCCACAATCACCCGACCTCAACTCAATTGAAATGGTTTGGGATGAGTTGGACCACAGAGTGAAGGAAAAGCAGCCAACAATTGCTCAGCATATGTGGGAACTCCTTCAAGGCTGTTGGAAAAGCATTCCAGGTGAAGCTGGTTGAGAGAATTCCAAGAGTGTGTGCAAAGCTGTCATCAAGGAAAAGGGTGGCTACTTTAAAGGAACTCAAATATAACATATATTTTGATTTGTTTAACACTTTTTTGGTTACTACATGATTCTATATGTGTTATTTCATAGTGTTGATGTCTTCACTATTATTCTACAATGTAGAAAATAGTTCAAATAAAGAAAAAGCCTTGAATGAGTAGGTGTGCCCAAACTTTTGACTGGTACTGTATATACATATATATATAAACCTATTAACAAAGTGTCTTCAAAATGTACCCAGGAACACAAACATGAAATAACAGTCTGTCTGTATTATGTTTTAGCTCGTTTTATTTTTTAGTCTTGTATAATTGACCGGCTAAATGTGCTTAATGAATGAAGGTAATGGAGTGTGTAATGTGTTGGAGGAAGATGATTGTATTAAAGCAGACATTCCAGGATGAAGATTCAGAGGATGGAAGTAACTGAGGCCATTGGGGTATGAGAGGACATGTTTTGGGGTAACCCAGAATGTGTGTAGGGGGCCTTGATGTAAGAGGATGCATATTGGGGCCCAGAGGGACCATCTCAGTGACTGTTTAGTACAATTTCAACTGTAAACTGTCAGCCTGGTGATTGGCAGTTTTAGCAACAAGCAAGACTCTGTGAACGCCTGAACCATTTACGATAAAACAACAAGCTGACGATGCTTTTGTCTTTGTCTGTGATTGTAAACATTCTTTCAGGAGAGCCAGTTGTTTCATGGGGGAAATTTTAAAACAACAATGTTATGTGTTTTTAATGTTTGTAATAATTACATCATGCCTATGTAATTTCAGTTTCTGCTCATTGTAAGTGCATTCCTCAGGAGTTTAGGATTGTTAGCCTCCTGATTAGCATCCACTCTGCCTTGCTGCTAACGCTAGTTATGCTATGGCATTGTTGAATACTCGTTTCTGATTGGCTTGAAGGGCATTCTAGAGCGTGCATTATTTCCCTATAACGCACAGTATAATTCAAAGGCTATGAAGTTCATTCTTATGTTCTATTTTTGTTTTATTGCTGCTTTTGAAAGCAAAATTTGAATGAAAAACATTATTGGTATTGTTGAATTTATAATAGCAAGCTAGGATGATGGTTTGGTTAGCTAAACTAGCAAGTCTGTTTGACTTTAGCTAGTTTAGCTAGACAACTACTGTATCTAGTTAGCTAGTAAACTTGCTAACTTCTTCAGTGGATGTTATCACATTTCTACTGGCAAATGAACACGTATCTAGAGGCAATTATGTTAATTTCTAGCCATGGTATAAAAGGGATACTCAACTCAGCGCTCAGTGCGTTCTCTGGAAAATAATGCAACTCCGTGGAAGGTTAGTTCCACTCCGCTAACGTGTCGTGGAACACACCTTCCACGTCGTGCACTATTTTCCAAGGAACGCATAGCCCCTCGTTGATTATCCCTTACCTACCTGTCTGTCTGTCTGTCTGTCTGTCTGTCTGTCTGTAGGCTCGGCTGTCTGTCTGCTTGTCTGACTAGCCATCCCTGTCTGTAACCTTGTCGGTCTGTTGCTCTGATAGAATGTGTCTGTCTATGTCTGTTTGCCTGCCTGTCTGTCATTGGTCCAATCTCAGTCTCAGCCAATCATGTGCCGCTGACCATGCTGCTTCTAACCATATCTGATTAACCATATCTGTCATATCTGTTACAGTTTACACTGCATGGAACTCACAATACACACACACACATACAAACCCAATAGCAAACCACTCTGGCTTAACCATCTTTTGTTATTAACAGTATTCATAATTCATTGGATTTTAATTCAATTTCTGCTCTGTTACATTTTTATTTGAACAATGTAAATTAGGTACAAGCTGTTTAAATATTTTGACAAATATTTCAGCAAAACAAAACCCTACACATGGATTTTTGTTGCTCTATTTCAGTTGGTTATGATTTCATTTCTTTTGATAGAAGAAATTAAATGGATTTTTATAGTACAAACACATGGTGGCTCTGATCTTCATTTGGAGAGAGAGAATGAGTGAGAGAGAGAGAGACCAAGAGATGGAGAGAGACCAAGAGACGGAGAGAGAAAGGGGAGAGACTGAGAGAAAGGGGAGAGACCGAGAGAAAAAGGGGAGAGACCGAGAGAGAAAGGAGAGAGACCAAGAGAGAAAGGGGAGACCGAGAGAGAAAGGGGAGAGACCAAGAGAGAAAGGAGAGAGACCAAGAGAGAAAGGGGAGAGACCAAGAGAGAAAGGGGAGAGACTAAGAGAGAAAGGGGAGAGATCAAGAGAGAAAGGAGAGAGATCAAGAGAGAAAGGAGAGAGACTAAGAGAGAAAGGGGAGAGATCAAGAGAGAAAGGAGAGAGATCAAGAGAGAAAGGAGAGATCAAGAGAGAAAGGAGAGAGATCAAGAGAGAAAGCGACCAAAAGAGAAAGACAGCTAGAGAACCGAGAGTGAGAGACACCAAGAGAGAAAGGGGAGAGACTAAGAGAGAAATGAGAGAGACTAAGAGAGAACGGGGAGAGACCGAAAGAGAGAGAGAAAGAAGATATGTTTAAATTTGGGTCACATTGTCATTTTGTTTATTAAGGGGGAAGTGCAGTCATATTTAAGATAACATACATCAAATGTCAGACACTATTTCATTTTATCCTTCTGACCCAAAAGTACAAGGCTTCTTCTATTCATTGATTTGTAAATGTGTATAGAAATATCTGCTATAAGACTTGCGTCTCGTACAACAAGGTAATGTAAGTAGTGTAAATATGGGCGGTCCCTTTTGAGGAAAAGCCATATTGAAACACAGATATTCTCAGCGTGCATCATTCTGCTTACTCGATGGCTATTAAGGTCATCATTACGGTTCTAAAACCAAATTGGTCATCATTGCGGTTCTAAAACTGTAAGCAAAGAGAACAAGCATTGAGAACATGGTTAGACTCATAGGAATGCATTCTTTACCCACCAACAAATGCAAGTAAGCTAAACAGTCAGTTTAGAAACATCATCATACGTTCATCACTTGCTAAGCAAGAAAGTCTTGTCAGTTACATAACATTCAGACCAACTTTACTGTTGCTTTCAACTTCTGAACAAGGTCATGTTCCTTATGGTTCTTAGTCAGTGGTTTGAAATAATTCAGTTTAAACTTGGGAGTGTTTAAGACTGAAGTGGTAATTAAGTCATAATGAAATGGTACGACTGAAGTGGTAATTAGGTCGTAATGAAATGGTACGACTGAAGTGGTAATTAGGTCGTAATGAAATGGTACGACTGAAGTGGTAATTGTACTGTAGTAGGTGATAAAGATGAAGAAGTAATAGACAGCAAAAACATTGAATGTTTTAACCCACTTTTACGTTTCGGAAGACACTTGGCCTACGCTCATTTATATTATAGCACTGAGAAGCAACCTTTAGATATGTTAGTGATTAAAGCTGAGATTCAGATTTTTTTTTTACAGTATTTAAATGTTATCATACAAAGGCAATACAAAATACAATCTAACAAAAAAAGACTTTAAAGATACACATTATGGCTGAGTCACATAAAAATAATACTGTCAAAAAGGCACTTTTTTTTAGCACAATAAGAAATAAGACACAAGAGTAGAGGAAGTTTGGTTTGGCTAGCTTGTCCAGAAAAGACACCGATATAACAATAATCTTCAGTCCTTTTTGAAATTGGTGGACAGAGACATCATGTGAAGGCAAAACCCTGGGTCCTATTCATTAGGTAGGGCACACAACCTAAAACGTTTTGCAACGGAAACCAAAATGACGATTCTTATTGGTCCAGGTAGTCCCTCCCTGTTTCATTCTGTTTTCTTCCGTTTGGTGCCTTATGAACACAACCCAGTTCTCTTTGAAGTGGAAATCCCAGCAGTAGAGTCAACATATGCTGTCATTTATCCAAGTGACTTGACTAACTGTCTCCCAGTCTCAATCGTGCTTCGATTGCACAATCTGAGGAAATCGAGGTTCATGGAAATAAGATCCACAATTAGCAGGCACTTGTGGTTCCATGTCCACCTTATGCAGTTGAAGTGTCCTTCCTTCCTGCTTGTGTGAGGTGAGCCGCCCCTTTAAGGGCTCAACTCACCACTATACTCTTCTTCTTTGGACTCTTTCTGCCCAGTCCTGTTCTTAATATTATCTGTGTGTGTGCGGTGTGCGGTGTGTGTTTGCAGTGGGAGAGGAGGGTGGGCTATGTCGGTGATACTACAGTTATACCTGCTTGTTGAGAGACAGTGTCCATAAAGGATATCCATAAATAAATAAATACCCCTGTAAAACAAGGGCCATTGGTTCGGTCCTGTCCACCTTTTAGTCTCTGTGCAGCCTCGGGTGGGTGAGACCACCGAGACACAGGAGGGGGGGGGTTATAAAAGGAAGGGATGATAAGGGAGGAAGAACGAGTGGTTTGTTTAGGGTCTCTTCCAGCCGCTCCGGATCAGCGTGTCGTGCCGCAGAAAAGGCTGGCTGCGGAGATCTGTGAGTGGGTGAGAGAGGGGGTCACACAGGTTAACTGGGAGGTCAAACTCTGGTACAGTGGTGTCATGCTCAGGTTTGAGGTTGTTGATTAAGGAACCTATATTTGCAGTGCTTATCCTAACAGAATATTTCAGCAAATATGTTTAGAATTGTTACATTTTACTTATATGTTGTCAAATGGGTAGCCAATTGAATGTGGGTATATGTTAACTAAAAAGAGAATGATCCCTTTCACTGTCAACTTAAAACTAACAGAGAAATATAGATTTTTCAATCCAAGGCTATGGGGGTTTAGTTATTTAAACAAACCACTATGTCAACAATGTATCACAGTTGTAGACAACAAGCTCTGTGAGGTACCGTGCTATAGAGAAGCTAATATTCATACAACTCATCTAACCTGTCGTCTCTAAAATGACTCCTTAAATGTCTATACCATCATGATTATGACAGTGTTATGTAGCCCTTAAAATGGAGTGTTCAAGTAGTGTTGCCAATGTTTCTATCCATTTGTCTGAATAAATGTCCATTATGTCTGAACATGTCTGTGTGTGTGGATATGTGCAGGGGCCTCAACAGAGCTGGTTGACCAACAAGCTTTTCAGCACACCGCAAGTCACAGTTACCAGGGACAAACACAACATTGAGACATGCCATCAACAGGTGACAGACTGGTAAGTGGTGGATGGACAGAACGCTGGACACAGCATGCAACATGGAAGATGAGAGGTGAGGTGGTGATGACGGAGGGACCTGAGTTGAAGGAAAGACTCATGAATGTAGATTAAATCTGTAGCGTGGAAGATCCTTACTATAGCGCAATTTCAATTGAAAAAGGCAATGTTCTCACGTGCACAGAGTCTGCATCCAGTGGTGCATATTTTGCCTCAATCGGAAACTACCTTAAAGTGGCAATCAGCAGTAGAAATAATGACAAAGTGTTTTCACTGCACCTGTTTCGGTAATATGTTGGGCTGGAGAAATGTAATCACTCTCTGTTCGTAAACAGAGCTACTAATGCAAGGACGAACCATCCATGATATCTAAAGGTTAGGTGACCATGTTTTGAAGCTATATAATGTTTGTTTACATTTACTTGTTTTCAAACATTGGAGCAAAACAAGATTGTGATGGGGTAAGACAGTTGAACTAAGCTCATGAGGCATTTATAAGTTACATACATGACCAATAATATTTTGACACCTGCTTGTAGAATATCTCATTCCAAAATGATGGACATTAATATGGATTTGGTCCCCCATTTGCTGCTATAAAAGCCTCCACTCTTCTGGGAAGGCTTTCCACTAGATGTCAGAACATTGCTGTTATAACAGCCTCCATCCTTCTGGGAAAGCTTTCCACTAGATGTCAGAACATTGCTGCTATAACAGCCTCCACCCTTCTGGGAAGGTTTTCCACTAGATCGCCACAGGGAACATTGGAACATTGCTACAGGGCCACGAGCATTAGTGAGGTCGGGTACTGATGTTGGGCGATTAGTCCTGGCTCACAGTCGGCCTTTCAATTCATCCCAAAGGTGTTCGATGGGGTTGAGGTCAGGGCTCTGTGCAGGCCGACTGTGAGCACTCGGCGGTACCATTCTGTGAGCTTGTGTGGCCTACCACTTCTAAGCTGAGCCGTTGTTGCTCCTAGACGTTTCCACTTCACAATAACAGCACTTACAGTTGACTGGGGCTGCTCGAGCAGGGCAGATTATGTGGCGGACTGGTTTGTTGGAAAGGAGGCATCCTATGACGGTGCCAGGTTGAAAGTCACTGAGACAATGTTTGTCTATGGAGATGTGCATGTATGTGTGCTCGATTTTATGCACCTGTCAGCACGGGGGTGGCTGAAATAGCCAAATCCATTCATTCGAAGGGCTGTCCACATACATTTGTATATATAGTGTATATTCTTCAAAAATCAATGGGTACATATAATTATATAACATGTAATTAAGTCCAAAAATGTGTGTAGCAACTGCTGATAGCCCCTTTAAATCTCAATCCCCCTACAACCGCTGCCACTGTTTTCCTGAGAGGTAAGGTTGATGGAAAAGAAAATGACCTGACATGAACTTACAATGTATTCTAGGGGATGTATCCAGTTATATAAATATTAAGCTACATTTTTGGGCTGTGGTGCAGAAAAGTAGACATGGCTGTTGTAAAAGCATATCTGACTGCTTTGCTGTGGCTGATGTAAAAGCATATCCGATTGTTGTGCAGTAAAGCAGTCCTGGCTGTTGTAAAGCATATCTGAATGCTTTGCTGTAGAGTAAAGCATGTTCCTGTTTGCATCTGAAGCGCTGGCCTGGCTGAAGCAGCTGACATCACTGTAGCAGCACCATAGACTGTGTAGCTAGCAGCACACAGCATGTCCGCAGGCCGCAGCACACAGGACGAGCATGGCCAGGGCCAAGCAAACAGGCTTCAGGCTGCCTTTCTTACCCTGCAGAATTTAGAAGTGGCATATACTGTCATTAATCTTCTGTTCAGCTGTTCAGAGGGGTAGAATGAATACAGAGTAGAGGTTGAGGAAAGGTTCTTAACAGGTTAGAGGGGAAACCAAACCATCCATGTTAGTTAGTTTCAAAGAACAACAAGGCATTGTTAGCAGTTGGAGCCAAACCTCTTAATTACTATACTGTACTTTTAAGATTTATGAAAAATCAATTGAAAAAAGTATAAAACCTGATAGAAAATGAACATACAGTATTTACATACCGGTATTGTAGCTTTCCATGCCCATGCTGTTATGCTAGATGCAACTTCATATTGACCATGTGATTATATTTCGTGGTAGTAAACATTACATATTCACATTTTAACATTAGCTTTTGATACAGTCTTTGTAGGTTCAGTAATCCAAAGAGGTTTGGCTGTCTGACTTCTACCCTGGTAATTCAGGTAGAGGTGTTTTGAGGGATATAGAACACATCACTTGCCCACCATAAGAGTCGAGGGCCAGGATTCAAACAAACTGCACTGTGCTGAACTGTTAAATGGCCGCCGAAGTTAGTGAAGGGTTAAGGAGTAGTCTTAGGGAGGGACAGGGTGGAAGGTCATGCTGCATGCACAGTGGTCAGAGGAGGGGACACCTGTTCTGGACAACCTTGGCATTAGGGGGGGAGGAACTGTAGGGACTAGCAGTTGGAGTCGTCACACAGCTGTGCATCACAGAAGAACCGTGAGCCTCGTTTAGCAGTACGGGCTGTGAAGGGGACGCTCTTCAACACTGAGGGGGGAGGAGGATGAGGGGAGAAAATGTCACACCTGAGACAGAGGAACCTGTACTGGTGCTGTACTGTCGTAGACCATCTGATGTGCCATCAGCTTGCTACACTTCTCAGTGTTGTCACTGTAATATCTTTATATCCGGTGTTCCAGCTCTCTCTGTGCCATACCTCCATGTTTTGGTGTATGGACCACAAGGTCTTTGGGTGCTTCTGAAATTGCACCATATTCCCTATACGTTTTGACCAGCAGTGCACTATATGGAGTAAGTTGCCAGGGCAGGGATATACTGCATGTTGAATAACGTAGGTGACGCTATGTCCAGGAGGACAGGGATATACTGCATGTTGAATAACGTAGGTGACGCTATGTCCAGGAGGACAGGGATATACTGCATGTTGAATAACGTAGGTGACGCTATGTCCAGGAGGACAGGGATATACTGCATGTTGAATAACGTAGGTGACGCTATGTCCAGGAGGACAGGGATATACTGCATGTTGAATAACGTAGGTGACGCTATGTCCAGGAGGACAGGGATATACTGCATGTTGAATAACGTAGGTGACGCTATGTCCAGGAGGACAGGGATATACTGCATGTTGAATAACGTAGGTGACGCTATGTCCAGGAGGACAGGGATATACTGCATGTTGAATAACGTAGGTGACGCTATGTCCAGGAGGACAGGGATATACTGCATGTTGAATAACGTAGGTGACGCTATGTCCAGGAGGACAGGGATATACTGCATGTTGAATAACGTAGGTGACGCTATGTCCAGGAGGACAGGGATATACTGCATGTTGAATAACGTAGGTGACGCTATGTCCAGGAGGACAGGGATATACTGCATGTTGAATAACGTAGATGACGCTATGTCCAAGAGGACAGGGATATACTGCATGTTGAATAACGAAGGTGACGCTATGTCCAGGAGGACAGGGATATACTGCATGTTGAATAACGTAGGTGACGCTATGTCCAGGAGGACAGGGATATACTGCATGTTGAATAACGTAGGTGACGCTATGTCCAGGAGGACAGGGATATACTGCATGTTGAATAACGTAGGTGACGCTATGTCCAGGAGGACAGGGATATACTGCATGTTGAATAACGAAGGTGACGCTATGTCCAGGAGGACAGGGATATACTGCATGTTGAATAACGTAGGTGACGCTATGTCCAGGAGGACAGGGATATACTGCATGTTGAATAACGTAGATGACGCTATGTCCAGGAGGACAGGGATATACTGCATGTTGAATAACGTAGGTGACGCTATGTCCAGGAGGACAGGGATATACTGCATGTTGAATAACGAAGGTGACGCTATGTCCAGGAGGACAGGGATATACTGCATGTTGAATAACGTAGGTGACGCTATGTCCAGGAGGACAGGGATATACTGCATGTTGAATAACGTAGGTGACGCTATGTCCAGGAGGACAGGGATATACTGCATGTTGAATAACGTAGGTGACGCTATGTCCAGGAGGACAGGGATATACTGCATGTTGAATAACGTAGGTGACGCTATGTCCAGGAGGACAGGGATATACTGCATGTTGAATAACGTAGATGACGCTATGTCCAGGAGGACAGGGATATACAGCATGTTGAATAACGTAGGTGACGCTATGTCCAGGAGGACAGGGATATACAGCATGTTGAATAACGTAGGTGACGCTATGTCCAGGAGGACAGGGATATACTGCATGTTGAATAACGTAGGTGACGCTATGTCCAGGAGGACAGGGATATACTGCATGTTGAATAACGTAGGTGACGCTATGTCCAGGAGGACAGGGATATACTGCATGTTGAATAACGTAGGTGACGCTATGTCCAGGAGGACAGGGATATACTGCATGTTGAATAACGTAGGTGACGCTATGTCCAGGAGGACAGGGATATACTGCATGTTGAATAATGTAGGTGACGCTATGTCCAGGAGGACAGGGATATACTGCATGTTGAATAACGTAGGTGACGCTATGTCCAGGAGGACAGGGATATACTGCATGTTGAATAACGTAGATGACGCTATGTCCAGGAGGACAGGTATATACTGCATGTTGAATAACGTAGATGACGCCATGTCCAGGAGGACAGGGATATACTGCATGTTGAATAACGTAGATGACGCTATGTCCAGGAGGACAGGTATATACTGCATGTTGAATAACGTAGATGACGCCATGTCCAGGAGGACAGGGATATACTGCATGTTGAATAACGTAGGTGACGCTATGTCCAGGAGGACAGGTATATACTGCATGTTGAATAACGTAGATGACGCTATGTCCAGGAGGACAGGTATATACTGCATGTTGAATAACGTAGATGACGCCATGTCCAGGAGGACAGGGATATACATGTTGAATAACGTAGATTATGTACTTTTTGTAAAGGGCCTAGTAACAGGAAGGAAAGGCATTATTAACATATTATTAACATATTATTACAATTATTAACATTTAACATTTTGATTAATTCACAGTAGATTTTGATTAATGAGAGTTGAGTTCGGGAACTGTCCTGAGTTAGCACATCCCATGAAGCAGGGCATTGGGAGGGTAATGACTCAACTACATGCCTACTGT
Source organism: Oncorhynchus nerka (assembly GCF_034236695.1). NCBI lineage: Eukaryota > Metazoa > Chordata > Actinopteri > Salmoniformes > Salmonidae > Oncorhynchus > Oncorhynchus nerka. The sequence goes on from NC_088402.1 coordinate 80,618,753, forward strand.
AGTTATACTTTGAGGCTCAATTGCTGCTTAGCTGCACAATCACTACATAATGATGAGACACTACTAATCTAGATAACTAGCAGGCCACAAAAAATAAACTACTGGGACATGATTGAGAACTGGAATCTGCTGTTGTCTAGATGCTCTGGAGCCTCTGGTAGTGGTGTCTGAACTGTGTAACACAGTGCTCCTCCAGCCGAGCAGTTGAGGACCACAGTGATCTTAGCCCAGTCCCTGGGTCTGCTTGGGCTGCTGGGGGTTGGGGCTTGGGCTGCTGGGGATTGGGCTGGGTTGGGGCTGAGGTTGGGGCTGGGGTTGGGACTGGGGATTGGGCTTGGGCTGCTGGGTTAGGGTTGGGGCTGCTGGGGCTTGGAATGGGCTGGGGATTGGAGTGGGTTGGGGCTTGGAATGGGGCTGCTGGGTTAGGGTTGGGGCTGCTGGGGCTTGGGATAGGCTGGGTTGGAGCTGGGGATGGGGCTGGGGCTGCTGGGGCTTGGGATGGGACTGCTGGGGCTTGGGCTGTGTTGGGGCTGCTGGGGCTTGGACTGGGTTGGGGCTTGGGATGGGGCTTCTGGGGCTTGGGCTTTGTTGGGGATGGGGCTGCTGGGGCTTGGGCTGGGTTGGGGCTGCTGGGGCTTGGGCTGGGTTGGGGCTGCTGGGGCTTGGGCTGGGTTGGGGCTGCTGGGGCTGGGGCTTGGGATGGGGCTGGGGTTGGGGCTTGGACTAGGGGACCTGGGGCTCCTACTGGGCATGGCTGGGTTCTGCGTGGCTACCAGCGAGGCTGCATATCGAGCCCACCTGTGATGATATCCTCAATGGTGCCGTCCTTCCCCTCGTATACGGGTCGGTGGTCCTTGGCCTGGCGTTTACGCAGCTCAGAGATCAGCTCCTGTTGCTGCTGCCTCTTTTTCACTACCTGGACCTGGGAGGGAGAGGAGGAAGAACATCAAATTCTGCCTAAACGGCTTGAGCTGCCAGAGGATCGTTTCAATCATACAAATGCATAAACTCCTTATAGTAAGTGTGAGAGCCTTATATTGAGAATTATAAAACAAGTGGGTCTAATCCTGGCTGCTGATTGGTTAATACCGCATTCCAGACGGTGCCTATTCCACAAGTTACCGCCGGCTAAAGCTATGACGTTGAAATGCCTATTTACCCTGTTCCATCTCACTGCGCAATCCATTTTCTCATCAGTCCAGCCAGACAATTTATAAAGTCAATCTCCACTGTAAAAAGCATTGAGACATTATCGCTCATTTACTTTAGACTAGCTTTTAGTTTCAACAGCAGAGATTTGTATAAATCTTGCTGTCTGTCAGTCTTGTGGTCAATCAGGTGGTCAGCCTGGTGGTCTGGTGGTCAGTCAGGTGGTCTGGTGGTCAGTCAGGTGGTCAGCCTGGTGGCCAGTCAGGTGGTCTGGTGGTCAGTCTGGTGGTCAATCAGGTGGACTGGTGGTCAGTCTGGTGGTCAATCAGGTGGACTGGTGGTCAGTCAGGTGGTCAGCCTGGTGGTCAGTCAGGTGGACTGGTGGTCAGTCAGGTGGTCAGCCTGGTGGTCAGTCTGGTGGTCAGCCTGGTGGTCAGTCTGGTGGTCAGCCAGGTGGTCAGCCGAGTGGTCAGTCAGGTGGTCAGTCAGGTGGTCAGCTGAGTGGTCAGTCAGGTGGTCAGCCAGGTGGTCAGTCAGGTGGTCATATCCATCATTTAGTCTAAATTCTAGAGCACATTAACCTCAATGTTACTAATGTTCGTTGAGTCCAGTTTTAGTATTTGGATTTAGATTTATTATGGATCCCCATTAGTTCCTGCTAAGGCAGCAGCTACTCTTCCTGGGGTTTATTATGGATCCCCATTAGTTCCTGCTAAGGCAGCAGCTACTCTTCCTGGGGTTTATTATGGATCCCCATTAGTTCCTGCTAAGGCAGCAGCTACTCTTCCTGGGGTTTATTATGGATCCCCATTAGTTCCTGCTAAGGCAGCAGCTACTCTTCCTGGGGTTTATTATGGATCCCCATTAGTTCCTGCTAAGGCAGCAGCTACTCTTCCTGGACTCCAGCTAAATTAAGGCAGTTATGCAATTTTAAAAACATTATAATACATTCACAACAGTAAGCATTTCACTGTAAGGTCTACACCTGTTGTACTCGGCACATGCGCATTGATTTCATTTGATTTCACAATAGATCAAGTGTGTGCCCTCAGCTACCACATCTACAACACAAAATCCATGTGTACGTGTGTGTATAGTGCGTATGTTATCATGTGTGTGTATGCATGTGTCTGTGCCTGTGTTTGTGTCTCTTCACAGTCCCGCTGTTCCATAAGGTATATCTGGTTGTTTTCCAATCTAATTTTACTGCTTGTGTGAGTTACTTGATGTGGAATAGAGTTCCATGTAGTCATGGCTCTATGTAGTACTGTGTGCCTCCCATAGTCTGTTCTGGACTTGGGGACTGTGAAGAGACCTGTGATGGCATGGCTTGTGGGGTATGAATGGGTGTCTGAGCTGTGTGTCAGTAGTTCAAACAGACAGCTCGGTGCATTCAACATGTCAATACCTCTCACATATACAAGTAGTGATGAAGTCCATCTCTCCTCCCATTTAAGCCAGGAGAGATTGACATGCATATGATTAATATTAGCTCTCTGTGTACATCCAAGGGCCAGCCGTGCTGCCCTGTTCTGAGCCAATTGCAATTTTCTTTTGTTGTGGCACCTGACCACACGACTGAACAGTAGTCCAGGTGCGACAAAACCAGGGCCTGTAGGATCTGCCTTGTTGATAGTGTTGTTAAGAAGGTAGAGCAGTGCTTTATTATGGACAGACTTCTCCCCATCTTAGCTACTATTGTATCAATATGTTTTTACCATGACAGTTTACAATCCAGCGTTACTCCAAGCAGTTTAGTCACCTCAACTTGCTCAATTTCCACATTATTCATTACAAGATTTAGTTCAGGGTTTAGGGTTTAGTGAATGATTTGTCCCAAAAACAATGCTTTTCATTTTGGAAATATTTAGGACTAACTTATTCCTTGCCACCCATTCTGAAACTAACTGCAGCTCTTTGTTAAGTGTCATTTCAGTGGCTGTAGTAGCTGATGTATATAGTGTTGAGTTATCAGTGGCATGTCGTTAGTAAAGTTTGAAAAAGGTAAGGGGCCTAGGAAACTGCCCTGAGTAATTCCGGATTCTACCTGGATTATGTTGGAGAGGTTTCCATTAAAGAACACCCTCTGTGTTCTGTTAGACAGATAACTCTTGATCTACAAAATAGCAGAGTGTGTAAAACCATAACACATACGTTTTCCTAGCAGCAGACAATGATCAATAATGTCAACATCTGCACTGAAGTCTAACAAAACAGCCCCCACAATCTTTTTATCATATATTTATCTCAGTCATTTTTGTAAGTGCTGTGCTTGTTGAATGTCCTTCCCTATAATTTGTTTACTGTAAAATAGCATTGTATCTGGTCAAACACCATTTTTTACAAAAGTTGATTGGTTGGCTATTTGTGCCAGTAAAGTATTATTCTTAGGTAGCGGAATGACTTTTGCTTCCCTCCAGGCCTGAGGGCACACACTTTCTAGTAGGCTTAAACTGAAGATATGGCAAATAGAAGTGGCAGTATCGTCCGCTATTGTCCTCAGAGATTTTCATCTAAGTTGTCAGACCCCGGTGGCTTTGTCACGTTCTGACCTTTATTTCCTTTGTTTTGTCTTTATTTAGTATGGTCAGGGCGTGAGTTGGGGTGGGCAGTCTATGTTGGTTTTTCTATGTTGGTTTTTGTGTTCAGCCTAGTATGGTTCTCAATCAGAGGCAGGTGTCGTTAGTTGTCTCTGATTGAGAATCATACTTAGGTAGCCTGGGTTTCACTTTTGGTTTGTGGGTGTTTGTTTCCGTGTGTGTGTTTGTCGCCACACGGTACTGTTTCGGTTTTCATCCCATCGTTTATTGTTTTGTATTTCAGTGTTCAGTTCATTTTTAATAAATCGTCATGAACACTTACCACGCTGCATCTTGGTCCGATCCTTACTCCTCTTCAAACGAAGAGGAGATCTGCCATTACAGGCTTGTCTTTGTTGATAGTCAACAATACTTTTTTTTACCTCTTCCTCACTCAAAATTACAATGCTTATCTTTCATAATTTGGTCTGATATATTTGGATGTGCAGTGTCAGCATTTGCTGCTGGCATGTTATGCCTAAATTTGCTAATTAAATAATCATTGAGCATCTTTTGGCTTTTTGGGCCTTGTCTGTCAGAATCAGGGCTAGGGAGACTTCTAGTATTGTACCTTGGGGTCATGTTGCTTGGCCTCCTGAGCCAGTAACTTCTCTCTCATGGCTTTCTCCTGCTTTTTCCTCTGCTCATTGTCCTCCACTGCATCCTGTAGGGAGGACATCACAAAATGCACGCCATTCAGAGAACTTGGCTAAGCCAAGCTATGGAAAGATTTGGTCTCTTTTATAATAGCAGAACTGGATCTGGGAGTTGAGTAAACATAAAGATAACATACTTTCATGTAGCTAAACAGTCAGCACCATTCATTTTCTCTGTGTGTTTGTGTGTCTCTTGCTCTTCCCCTCCCTGTTTCTCTAACACACACGCGTACAGATCCTTTAGCTGCACGTTTCTTTAACAGATCCATAAATCCTTGTAGAGAACAATCTCAGGAAGGTGTCTGTGTCGCAGGACAGAGCTGTCCATCCGGGGGAGGCAGAGGAAGAGCGAGCCATCGGTCCAGGGGTCAGAGGGGGGAGGCAGGGGCAGGAGGGGAAGGCAGGTGGGAAGGGGGGAAGACGGGGCCCAGTTTAAACACCACCACTACCGTTCTGACCCAGCTGGCCCTTCCTGTTATTAGACCTGTTACTCCAGACCACACCCTGTCCTGTGGCACACAGACCATTCTGCTTTTCTCTGGGAGGCAGCGGGACAACAGCCACACTAACTCAAGGTTAGGCTAACTCCCATAGGACAGAGAGAGTAAGCTCCTCCTGAACATGGCCCTGTGAGGCGCAGTTGGTAAAAGTGTGGCGCTATTGACACACATCAAAGCACTACAAGGTTATGGGTTCATTTCCTACAAGGATCACATACACATCCTCACTTTACAATAAGTCACTTTGGATGACAGCGTTAGCGAAGTGGCCTGTTACATACATGTGATCCCTGTAGAAGATGTGTGTTGTTTGGTCCTTCCTTACCTTGTAAGCTCTGATGAATCGCACAAACACAGGGAAGAACACGGCGGGAGGAGTGGTCTTGGAACTCTCCCCGAAGTAGTTCACCACATTGTTGAAGGCTTCCTAGAAATGACCCGGCAGAGACACGGGTCAAGGGTAGAACACAACATTTGTCAACATTGCAAACCTTAACAAAGCCTTTTTTATAGTGTTGTGCTGTATTGTTGCACAGGTCTTTGTTGTGCTGCGTCTCAGAAGGAAGATGTGTTGTTTCATGTTACAGTAAGTTGTGTTGTGTTTTGACCAGTTGGTAGTTTTAGAACAGGTATTTTTCCTGAAGAAAAATTGTGTGCTTGCTTTAGCGATCAACAAAATGTTTTTTGAGTAGTGGAAGAAGTATACGTTTTTAAATGTTAGAGACGTCAGTGTTGAAAAATTCAGTTTGTAGTTTTGATAGGATGGAGGTGGCGTGAGAACCTCAGCGGTCTTGGCATCCTTCTGCAGTTTGTCCAGCTGAGTGTCGCTGGTCTGGAGGAAGCCCTTGAGAACAGAGTGGTCATGGAGACTAGACTCTCTCCTGATCAGATCCATCCCTTTACCCAGCTCCCGCACGTCCAGCAGCACATTCTCCAGAGACACTAGAGAGAGATACACACACACACACACACACACACACACACACACACACACACACACACACAATATCAAACCTCCTTATTTCAACTGTGCATCACATGTACTATAGTCTTTGTACAATGAGAAGAGAAGAATCCATTCAAGTTGCATGGTGTCTGTGTGTGTAACTCGGTAGTCACCTGCAGCAGCTTTGTCCACAAAGTGCAGTTCGTTGAAGAAGTTAGCCAGCTCAGGATACTTCTCCTTGACAACCACAGCTATGTAGTGGAGCAGAGTCATCTTCCTGTCTGTAGACTTAGTGTCCAGTAGCTGGGGGAGGAGAGAATTCCATATCAGTCAAGGTTCTTTTCACTCGCTCTGGAGGAATACATTTTGAAACAAGTGTACACATCACAGGAGGTTGGTGGCACCTTAATTGGGGAGTAAGGGCTCATGGTAATGGATGGAACGGAATAGGTGGAATGGCATCAAATACATGGTTTGATGCCATTCCATTGTCTCCGTTCCAGCCATTATTATGATCCTTCTCCACTCAGCCTCCACTGGTACACATGGCGCCTTTTATAACTAGTGTCCGGCAGTTGACAGAGAAAAAGATATACACAACCAGAATACATATCAGTGTCTTTTATCAACCTTGAAACAAGTGTACAAGTGTAGCCTTGTATTACTGATTACTACCTGGAACTATCTGGAACTGAATACATGTCCAGAATACATGGCCCTTTCATTCTGGAGGAGTACACCTTGAAAAGTGTAGCCCTTGAGCAATCTCTTGAGGACTTGCAGAGAGCCGCTCTCTAGAATGTGCTACTTTGTATCGTACAGTACTCACCAGATCAAGACTTTGTAGTTTGAAGCCATACACAGATCCTCTCTTGCTGCTGTTCATGTAGTTTCCCAGGGCTAAGATGATCTGTGTGAGTACAGAAAGTAAAGAATAAACATCTTAGCACCATACTAATGTGGCAGTGGTCAAGCAAAAGCTACTCGGTTTCCCTACATATTTGTTACACTAAGAGCATCTTTCGTCCATTGCCTACAATTGACCTGGATGATCTTTGTGCTATGAATATTTTGGGAAACTCACCACTGACTGCTAATGTCAAAGGATGCTTCTCTTCCAATTCAAACCAGTTTAATCATTGATGATGGACGATGAGAGAAGCCTTACCTCTAGCATTCGTTTTAACTTGGGTGAAGACTTGACGGACGCGGACGCTGCGATGATGGCGTTGAGCTGCGGGGTTAGCATGTTGACGTTGTCCGAGAAGTTCCCGACGAACGTAATGATATTCATCCTCTGGGTGAGCCGTTCGATCTTGGAGAAGAAGAGCATGAATCGGTCCTCGTCCGTCAGCGCGTCCAGCGGTCGCCGCTCCCGCTCGTACTGACGCATCATCTTCCCCTCCGCCTCCGTTGGAAGGAAACGCATCAGACACTCCACGAAGTCCACCGGCAGGGCCTTCAGGTCGAAGCTATAGGGAGAGAAAGATAGTACAGGTTACAATACTGAAAGATTAGAGACATCAGACACTCCACAAAGTCCACCGGCAGGGCCTTCAGGTCGAAGCTATAGGGAGAGAAAGATAGTACAGGTTACAATACTGAAAGATTAGAGACATCAGACACTCCACAAAGTCCACCGGCAGGGCCTTCAGGTCGAAGCTATAGGGAGAAAGATAGTACAGGTTACAATACTGAAAGATTAGAGACATCAGACACTCCACAAAGTCCACCGGCAGGGCCTTCAGGTCGAAGCTATAGGGAGAAAAAGATAGTACAGGTTACAATACTGAAAGATTAGAGACATCAGACACTCCACAAAGTCCACCGGCAGGGCCTTCAGGTCGAAGCTATAGGGAGAGAAAGATAGTACAGGTTACAATACTGAAAGATTAGAGACATCAGACACTCCACAAAGTCCACCGGCAGGGCCTTCAGGTCGAAGCTATAGGGAGAGAAAGATAGTACAGGTTACAATACTGAAAGATTAGAGACATCAGACACTCCACAAAGTCCACCGGCAGGGCCTTCAGGTCGAAGCTATAGGGAGAGAAAGATAGTACAGGTTACAATACTGAAAGACTAGAAACATCAGACAGGACAGGTTAGAAACATCAGACAGGACAGGTTACAAACATCAGACAGGACAGGTTACAAACATCAGACAGGACAGGTTAGTAACATCAGACAGGACAGGTTAGTAACATCAGATAAGACAGGAGACAGGTTAGAAACATCAGATAAGACAGGAGACAGGTTGGAAACATCAGACAGGACAGGATACAGGTTGGAAACATCAGACAGGACAGGAGACAGGTTGGAAACATCAGACAGGACAGGAGACAGGTTGGAAACATCAGACAGGACAGGAGACAGGTTGGAAACATCAGACAGGACAGGAGACCGGTTGGAAACATCAGACAGGACAGGAGACAGGAAACATAAGCGGTAGAACTGGACACGATGCAGTTAGAGCCAGCGGATGGGCCTCTTTTCTGAGTCTGGCTCCTCTCTAGGTTTCTTCCTTCTAGGGAGTGTTTCCTTGCCACTGTGCTTCTGCTTGCTCTTTGAAAGTCTCGGCTGGTTACTGTAAAGCACTTCGTGACAACTGAATTGTTGATGTGATTAATTGATAGAGAGTGAGGTAAAGGCTACAGTACATACGTCTGTATGGCTTTGCAGATCTCTTCAGTGCTCTTGTTGGCCTTCCTCAGGGTGATAGCCAGGTTCTTGGAGCGGTTTGCGTCCAGCAGGGAGATCTTGTTGATAGCCTTCTGAGATACCTTGGTCTTGGGGCCACTCAGGTCCACCACTGGACCCTGGGCCTTGGTCTTAAACAGTTCCTCAAACTTCTCCACATCCAGGTCCTATAGACAGACAACACACACGACACACGATACCTCAATGCATGTCCATTTTCTATGAGAAGGAGAATGTTTCATTCAATGAGTTAGGATTTGGGCCTTGAATGAGTTAGGAGTGGGGCCTTGAATGAATTAGGAGTGGGGCCTTGAATTAATTAGTAGTGTGGCCTTGAATTAATTAGAAATAGGGCTTTGAGGGCCTATTTTCCTGACCACCCAACATGACAAAGAACAACTCAGGCCCCTAGTTAAGAGGTAAACTGTCAGATGAAGGCCCCTAGTTAAGAGGTAAACTGTCAGATGAAGGCCCCTAATTAAGATGTAAACTGTCAGATGAAGGCCCCTAATTAAGATGTAAACTGTCAGATGAAGGCCCCTAGTTAAGAGGTAAACTGTCAGATGAAGGCCCCTAGTTAAGAGGTAAACTGTCAGATGAAGGCCCCTAATTAAGATGTAAACTGTCAGATGAAGGCCCCTAATTAAGAGGTAAACTGTCAGATGAAGGCCCCTAATTAAGATGTAAACTGTCAGATGAAGGCCCCTAGTTAAGAGGTAAACTGTCAGATGAAGGCCCCTAGTTAAGAGGTAAACTGTCAGATGAAGGCCCCTAATTAAGATGTAAACTGTCAGATGAAGGCCCCTAGTTAAGAGGTAAACTGTCAGATGAAGGCCCCTAATTAAGATGTAAACTGTCAGATGAAGGCCCCTAGTTAAGATGTAAACTGTCAGATGAAGGCCCCTAGTTAAGAGGTAAATTGTCAGATGAAGGCCCCTAATTAAGATGTAAACTGTCAGATGAAGGCCCCTAGTTAAGAGGTAAACTGTCAGATGAAGGCCCCTAATTAAGATGTAAACTGTCAGATGAAGGCCCCTAGTTAAGAAGTAAACTGTCAGATGAGGCCCCTAATTAAGATGTAAACTGTCAGATGAAGGCCCCTAGTTAAGAGGTAAACTGTCAGATGAAGGCCGTAAAGGGAAGTTTGTCCTGAACTGGTAGACTCACCTCTAGTACTCTTTCATCATCTATCTCACTGAAGACCGTACCGTTGATCTGGTTGGGTTTCAGAGCGGTCCAGTTGAATATAGGCAGACGGAACTTGGTCTTGATGGGCTTCTTGATCCTGATAGCTGCAAACCGACAAAATTAGAGTGCTTATTATTAATTTAAAGAACATCAGGAAAGCCATTACATAGAATATCAGGACAGCAATTTCATTGAAAATCAGGACAGCTATTACATCGAACGTCAGGACAGCCATTTCATTGAAAATCAGGACAGACATTACATTGGAAATCAGGACAGCTATTACATCGAAATTCAGGACAGCCATTACATCGAAAATCAGGGCAGCCACTATATAGAAAATAAGGACAACCATTACATAGAAAATCAGGACAACCATTACATAGAAAATAAGGACAACCATTACATAGAAAATCAGGACAACCATTACATAGAAAATCAGGACAATCATTACATAGAAAATCAGGACAATCATTACATAGAAAATCAGGACAATCATTACATAGAAAATCAGGACAATCATTACATAGAAAATCAGGACAATCATTACATAGAAAATCAGGACAATCATTACATAGAAAATCAGGACAACCATTACATAGAAAATCAGGACAACCATTACATAGAAAATCAGGACAACCATTACATAAAAAATCTGGCATTTCACACAATCCGACTTGTATAGTGTACTGTATTCTTTTGAACACATTCTATACTCCACCTTAAGTATATTTAGATGCTGATACTAGCTCTTACCTGATAGGCCCATATTGAGGATGAAATTGGGAGCAGTTCCTGGTAGAGGCGGGGCCATAGGAGGGGGTGGGGGTGGGCATGGAGCATTCTCTCCTGTGGAACAGAAGACGAACACAGCATAAAACAACGGCAGTCTATAGAGCCATAATAAAATCTCAGGATTATGAATGTCTGTGAGAGAGACTAGTGGAGCTCTAACAGGCTGTATCAAATCAGTACAATGAATAAAAGATCATTCATATTGGTTTATGGTGGCATACACTAATTTTGTGCGTCCATCCAGCTGTGTGTGTTACCATAGTTCCTGGAACCATGCTATAAACAGTGATTCTGAACCTTTCAGTGGGCCTCAGAATGGAAAAGGTTGAGAACCCCTGCTGTGAAGGACAATGTGAATGGAAAGCCAACACATTACACTTGGAGTCGGCACAATGATGTGTAAGACTATAACTGTGCATGGTAATGTACCTAGAGCAGAGGGAAGTGGAGGAGGGGGGGGAGGAGGTGGTGCTTCACTGGCCCTTGGTAGACTAGTCCCTGGTCCTCCTGGTCCTCCTGGCCCTGTTACTCCTCCAGGCCCCACTGAGAACCCTCCGTTCTGCCCAAAGTCACTGAGAGGCACCCCCGGACCTCCACCCCCTCCTCCTCCACCACCACCACCACCGCCCCCTCCCAGGGGCTCGATGGCGATGTCCCCGTCCGGCTGCTTGCGGAGGCGGATGGTCCCCTGCTGTTCCATCTCCAGCAGGCGCTTCTCGATGTTGAAGCTCCTCTGGAAGGCAGCGTCCTTCTCCTTGATCATCCTCCTCAGGGTGTGGACCTGGGTGTTGGTCGACTCATACGTCTCCTGTTGGGTCAGAACACCAGAGGGAGACAGAGAGAGAAACCACACTATGATGACTCCACAAACTATACAGGATCATAATCACTCCATTTCCTGACAATCAATTTGCTATCATAGCATTCTTGCTAGTGCATAGTTGATCAAACGTTAATGTCATTCTGCCATTGCTGTACATATAGTTCTCCAGGAGTTGTAAAACACTGTTGCACAACAACATATTAATACAACATTGGGACATACTATTGCTGTTCTGAATCATATATTTGATACTGTATATGAGAAATATAATGATAATTGAAATCGGTATCATAATCGTGAACCCCAGCTCATCTTACCCGTATGACGTGTAGATCCTTGTCCTTCTGCAGGAGCTGCTTCTCCAGGTCAGCCACTTTCATAATGGTCTCATTCTCCACGTCCAGAAGCTTCTCCGTCACCTAGTACAGGGTGGACAGGAGGGTGAGCAAAGAAAGAGAAGGTAGGAGGCATGGAGAGTGAACAGATGGGACAAGAGGGATGGAGAAAGGGGAGGAGGAGATGAATTAAAGCATTGATCCAGTAAAGTCCAACGCGGGCATCTCGCCCAGATCCACTCCCTTTTTCTTTCTCTCTCTCTCTCTCTCTCTCTCTCTCTCTCTCTCTCTCTCTCTCTCTCTCTCTCTCTCTCTCTCTCTAACTAGTAACATGACACAGGCAGTGTAAGTGAGGCTGAACTGACACAGTTTTCACTTTTGAATTTGGACAGATAACACGTGTTGTAAACTAAAGGAATTCATAGGGTGGAATGTTTCGCTCTCTTCCTCCCCCATAATTCCTGGTCCCTGAAAGCAGGGTTTGTTTTGAAATTCTTAGGATGACGGCACGTCTAACTCTGACCTTTCTGTCATTGGAACAGTTTGGTGGATTGTTTCCTTGTATTACTGATGGACTGACACCAGAAAAGACCATAGTGATGTACCTGATTACTTTGTTCACGGAACCGTTTTCATGTCAAATGTTCAGAAGGGAAAAGGACACATACAGAATTCATGGTCAGTCTGGTGGTCAGTCTGGTGGTCAGTCTGGTGGTCATTCTGGTGGTCAGCCTGGTGGTCAGTCTGGTGGTCAGTCTGGTGGTCAGTCTGGTAGTCAGTCTGGTGGTCTGGTGGTCAGTCTGGTGGTCAGTCTGGTGGTCAGCCTGGTGGTCATTCTGGTGGTCAGCCTGGTGGTCAGTCTTGTGGTCAGTCTGGTGGTCTGGTGGTCAGCCTGGTGGTCATTCTGGTGGTCAGTCTGGTGGTCAGCCTGGTGGTCATTCTGGTGGTCAGTCTGGTGGTCTGGTAGTCAGCCTGGTGGTCAGCCTAGTGGTCAGCCTGGTGGTCAGTCTGGTGGTCTGGTGGTCAGTCTGGTGGTCATTCTGGTGGTCAGCCTGGTGGTCTGGTAGTCAGCCTGGTGGTCAGCCTGGTGTTCAGTCTAGTGTTCTGGTGGTCAGCCTGGTAGTCAGTCTGGTGGTCAGTCTGGTAGTCAGCCTGGTGGTCAGCCTGGTGTTCAGTCTAGTGTTCTGGTGGTCAGTCTGGTGGTCAGCCTGGTAGTCAGCCTGGTGGTCAGCCTGGTGTTCAGTCTAGTGTTCTGGTGGTCAGCCTGGTGGTCATTCTGGTGGTCAGCCTGGTGGTCAGTCTGGTGGTCTGGTAGTCAGCCTGGTGGTCAGCCTGGTGTTCAGTCTAGTGTTCTGGTGGTCAGCCTGGCGGTCAGTCTGGCAGTCAGTCTGTTGGTCTAGTGGTCTGGTAGTTAGTCTGGTGGTATAGTGGTCTGGTAGTCAGTCTGGTGGTCTAGTGGTCTGGTAGTCAGTCTGGTGGTCTGTTGGTCAGTCTGGTGGTCAGTCTGGTGGTCCGGTGGTCAGTCTGGGTTTCTGGTGGTGAGTCTGGTGGTCAGTCTGGTGGTCAGTCTGGTGGTCTGGTAGTCAGTCTGGTGGTCTGGTGGTCAGTCTGGTGGTCACTCTGGTGGTCAGTCTGGTGGTCTGGTGGTTCTTACGTGGGACAGGTGTTCCTCCAGTTCCTCCACCTTCTCCAGAGCCACGTTCTTGGTCTCGGCGTCCTCCAGCAGCCCGCCCACATCAAACACATTGTCCAGGTAGGCCTGAATCTGGACTGACAGCTTGTCACTCTCTGTGTACTTGGATTTCTGTAGGGAGAGAAGGAGAGATTCAGGTCAGTGAGTCACAGTAAGACACATACCTTAGAGGTATATGTGAAGGTACCTTAGAGGTAACATTTTAAAGGCATCTTGGAAAAAGGACAGAACTTAAAATGACCATTTCCACTTCCTGCTTTCAAATGCAATATCAAAAGGCATAAGAAATAGCCTATGTATGGCTCCTTGGAGACTTCATTCAAGTAGATGTTGGGCCAGAAGTTTTTCCTGACCTGACCAGGTAAAATCCAGGCCCTGGTTTTAGTGACTGTTCATGAACACATGATTTACATGAATTATTATATTGTAATTATAGCGTCCTCCATACCTCCAGGTAGTCGTCAAGGCCCAGCTTGGTGAACTCATACTGCAGGTGAACCCTGAAGTTCATGTCTTCTACTGAGTGAACCATGATGTTGATGAACTGCATGCAGGCCACCATGAAGTCGATGTTCCCATCCTCCACACGGAAATAGTCCATCAGCTTCTCAAAGCGATGCTTCTCCTTGCACACCTGAAAAGGAAAAGAATGAGTATGTATTAGATCAATACAGAGCTGAGTATCTTTTGGGGAGGTTTGCCAAGCAGTGAAAAAAGTCATCTTCCAGTCCAGTAGAGTAGGACGCAGTTCAGTTATGTTCCCTTCTGAACCACTTCAGTGTCCGATATGGTCCAATATGTTTTATATCAATTGGACATAATGTATGTCTCTTTGTAAAATACAGTTCCTGTGCTGTATTACAGAGTCTCAGGTTAGAGAGTGACTATTTACCTTTTATTTTTATTTTGAATTACTGACTATCTTCCTTCCCAACAGAATGCCTAATGAAACACTAAGAAAGTTGACATTAAAGGCATTAAATATATTTGAAATTATTCAAATTTAGATCATTTAAGATATACAAAAGTAAATGTATCATGGATATACTTCAATAGACTTCGATATATTCATGAAGTATGATAAAAAATATAAAAAATGCCACCTGGGATGCCAAGGATATGAGTGTAAGCAAAGGTCAACACACTCATTTGGAATGAAAATACCTCCTGATTATAGGAATTCATGGGCAGGGAACATAAGAAAATAAGGCAAAGGGATAAAGATCTCGCCAGACACACACACACACACACACACACACACACACACACACACACACACACACACACACACACAAACGATTACACACACACACACACACACACACACAAACGATTACACACACACAAACACACACACACACACACACACACAAACGATTACACACACACACACAAACGATTACACACACACACACACACAAACACAGAGCTGATTTCCCAACCTAAAGATAACCCTCAGATTTGAATAAAGACACAATCCCTTATTCCATATCAGCATTCTTTAACCTAGAGTTGTTGTGCTGTAATAAATAATTCATTACAGTACTAATATGGCCATAAACCAGGTCTGCTTCCCAAATGGCACCCTATCTCCTATATACTGCACTATTTTTTACAAGGGCCCAAAACATTTCAGTAATGTGTCCACTGTCATTATGATGACATGTTTAAATCCCACTACAAAGCTATTGGTTGAATCCCACATTGTTGTGACTGGGTGGCTGATTAGAGCATTGGGGCTCTGCAGATTGCTCAGAGTAATTGGGTTGTTCCGGTGTTTAGATGACTATTCAGGCTGTAAAGGCTAAGCAAACCATTGTGATCCACTCACTCCCAAAGGGGAGTTGAACCTTATCAAGGTCACCTCATATCTGATGGCTTAATGAGACTAATAGCCCTATACATGGCAGGGTTTTGGCCTTTGCCTCGCAGAACTGTGTTCAAGTAGTATTTGCTTTATTGATTGAGCTTGCATGGCACAGTGGAACTAGTGGAATAGTCCCAAATGTATAAACCCTATCAGGGCTGTTGCAGTGACCGTATTGTCGCCACACCGGCATGACGTTTAGTCACGGTAATTAGGCTTCTCCAAGCTCTGATGCTGCTGATGGTCATTAATAGTCTACCAAACATGCTAACTGCCTGGTACTCAGCACTTTATTGTCCCTCTAATCACTCTGACATCAATGCAAATGTACCTGAAAATCTAATCAAACACTTCATGAGAGCCCATGAGCTCATGTTCTGCAACATTTCTATAGGCTATGCAATTACAGGAGAAAACAGAGTGATGGCTTCTAATAAAAGAGGAGGCTCCCATCAGCGTTCTATAGGCTGGGCCTACGATATTTATTATTTATTACAACTTTCCTAATATTAAGCACATTGCATATATTTACTATAGGAGTATAGCCTACCTGGCTGGCATGAAAATAAACCATGGAGAAAAACATCCTCCATTCGCTATATAGATGACATGTATTTTTAAGTGCATAGATGACATGTATTTTTAAGTGCATAGATGACATGTATTTTTAAGTGCATAGATGACATGTATTTTTAAGTGCATAGATGACATGTATTTTTAAGTGCATAGATGACATGTATTTTTAAGTGCATAGATGACATGTATTTTTAAGTGCATAGATGACATGTATTTTTAAGTGCATAGATGACATGTATTTTTTCCGCTGCCCTTGTTTCGATACAGGTGCATTATAATGGTCCATTCTAAATCAAAACAAATGTCATACCTATATTATTTAGCATATGTAAAGACAAGATTAAATCAAGAATAGTCTGATGTGTGAGACTATGTGTGACATGTGTGACAATATTAGCCTATCACTTGTGAATTATATATTATCACTTGTGAATGATGCCCAGCATAAGAAACATTGCCTTTTTTTGTGACTTGTTGGAATCATAGTCGCACACCTCATGTAGTCTAGCCCACAGGCCTATATGTTTTAATAAGGTTAGTATCACACCTCATGTAGCCTAGCCCATAGGCCTATATGTTTTAATAAGGTCAGTATCACACCTCATGTAGCCTAGCCCATAGGCCTATATGTTTTAATAAGGTTAGTATCACACCTCATGTAGTCTAGCCCATAGGCCTATATGTTTTAATGTCAGTATCACACCTCATGTAGTCTAGCCCATAGGCCTATATGTTTTAATGTCAGTATCACACCTCATGTAGTCTAGCCCATAGGCCTATATGTTTTAATGTCAGTATCACACCTCATGTAGTCTAGCCCATAGGCCTATATGTTTTAATAAGGTTAGTATCACACCTCATGTAGTCTAGCCCATAGGCCTATATGTTTTAATAAGGTTAGTATCACACCTCATGTAGCCTAGCCCATAGGCCTATATGTTTAATAAGGTTAGTATCACACCTCATGTAGCCTAGCCCATAGGCCTATATGTTTTAATAAGGTTAGTATCACACCTCATGTAGCCTAGCCCATAGGCCTATATGTTTTAATAAGGTTAGTATCACACCTCATGTAGTCTAGCCCATAGGCCTATATGTTTTAATAAGGTTAGTATCACACCTCATGTAGTCTAGCCCACAGGCCTATATGTTTTAATAAGGTTAGTATCACACCTTATGTAGTCTAGCCCATAGGCCTATATGTTTTAATAAGGTCAGTATCACACCTCATGTAGCCTAGCCCATAGGCCTATATGTTTTAATGTCAGTATCACACCTCATGTAGTCTAGCCCATAGGCCTATATGTTTTAATAAGGTTAGTATCACACCTCATGTAGCCTAGCCCATAGGCCTATATGTTTTAATAAGGTTAGTATCACACCTCATGTAGCCTAGCCCATAGGCCTATATGTTTTAATAAGGTTAGTATCACACCTCATGTAGTCTAGCCCATAGGCCTATATGTTTTAATGTCAGTATCACACCTCATGTAGTCTAGCCCATAGGCCTATATGTTTTAATGTCAGTATCACACCTTATGTAGTCTAGCCCATAGGCCTATATGTTTTAATGTCAGTATCACACCTCATGTAGTCTAGCCCATAGGCCTATATGTTTTAATAAGGTTAGTATCACACCTCATGTAGCCTAGCCCACAGGCCTATATGTTTTAATAAGGTTAGTATCACACCTCATGTAGTCTAGCCCACAGGCCTATATGTTTTAATAAGGTTAGTATCACACCTCATGTAGTCTAGCCCATAGGCCTATATGTTTTAATAAGGTTAGTATCACACCTCATGTAGCCTAGCCCACAGGCCTATATGTTTTAATAAGGTCAGTATCACACCTCATGTAGCCTAGCCCATAGGCCTATATGTTTTAATAAGGTTAGTATCACACCTCATGTAGCCTAGCCCATAGGCCTATATGTTTTAATAAGGTTAGTATCACACCTCATGTAGTCTAGCCCATAGGCCTATATGTTTTAATAAGGTTAGTATCACACCTCATGTAGCCTAGCCCATAGGCCTATATGTTTTAATAAGGTTAGTATCACACCTCATGTAGTCTAGCCCATAGGCCTATATGTTTTAATAAGGTTAGTATCACACCTCATGTAGCCTAGCCCATAGGCCTATATGTTTTAATAAGGTTAGTATCACACCTCATGTAGCCTAGCCCACAGGCCTATATGTTTTAATAAGGTTAGTATCACACCTCATGTAGCCTAGCCCATAGGCCTATATGTTTTAATAAGGTTAGTATCACACCTTATGTAGTCTAGCCCACAGGCCTATATGTTTTAATAAGGTTAGTATCACACCTTATGTAGTCTAGCCCACAGGCCTATATGTTTTAATAAGGTTAGTATCACACCTCATGTAGTCTAGCCCACAGGCCTATATGTTTTAATAAGGTTAGTATCACACCTTATGTAGTCTAGCCCACAGGCCTATATGTTTTAATAAGGTTAGTATCACACCTCATGTAGTCTAGCCCATAGGCCTATATGTTTTAATAAGGTCAGTATCACACCTCATGTAGTCTAGCCCATTGGCCTATATGTTTTAATAAGGTCAGTATCACACCTCATGTAGCCTAGCCCATAGGCCTATATGTTTTAATAAGGTTAGTATCACACCTCATGTAGTCTAGCCCATAGTCCTATAAGGTTAGTATCACACCTCATGTAGTCTAGCCCATAGGCCTATATGTTTTAATAATGTTAGTATCACACCTCATGTAGCCTAGTCCATAGTCCTATATGTTTTAATAATGTTAGTATCACACCTTATGTAGCCTAGCCCATAGGCCTATATGTTTTAATAAGGTTAGTATCACACCTTATGTAGTCTAGCCCATAGGCCTATATGTTTTAATAAGGTTAGTATCACACCTTATGTAGCCTAGCCCATAGGCCTATATGTTTTAATAAGGTTAGTATCACACCTTATGTAGCCTAGCCCATAGGCCTATATGTTTTAATAAGGTCAGTATCACACCTCATGTAGCCTAGCCCATAGGCCTATATGTTTTAATAAGGTTAGTATCACACCTCATGTAGCCTAGCCCATAGGCCTATATGTTTTAATAAGGTTAGTATCACACCTCATGTAGTCTAGCCCATAGGCCTATATGTTTTAATAAGGTTAGTATCACACCTCATATAGTCTAGCCCATAGACCTATATGTTTTAATAAGGCTAGTATCACACCTCATGTAGCCTAGCCCACAGGCCTATATGTTTTAATAAGGTTAGTATCACACCTCATGTAGTCTAGCCCATAGGCCTATATGTTTTAATAAGGTTAGTATCACACCTCATGTAGCCTAGCCCATAGGCCTATATGTTTTAATAAGGCTAGTATCACAACCAAATAACTTTAATTAAGTACTTTAATCCGCTTGACAAGGGGTGTAGAGCCTAACTGGCATATTGTCACGATCATCATAATAAGTGGACCAAAGCGCAGCGTGATCTGTGTTCCACATCTTTTTATTACTCACAGCAAAACAAAACAATAAATCTCAAACGAACCGTGACGCTAACAATAGTGCTAACAGGCAACTATCCATAGTCAAGATCCCACAGAGCATAAAGGGGAAATGGCTGCCTAAATATGATCCCCAATCAGAGACAACAACAAACAGCTGCCTCTGATTGGGAACCATACCTGGCCAACATAGAAACATAATCCCCTAAATGACCGACCCTAGTCACACCCCGACCTAACCAACATAAAGAATAAAACGTTTTCTATGGTCAGGTCGTGACACATATATAAGCAGTGCGTGAGTTTCTAGTTTGGGGAAGTTCATTTCTACCATAAAAATGTATCTTTATAATAAAAGCATTACATGCATAATTGCATTTGCGGTCACTTTTGATAATGATGTTTTCCGCTAATGGAACATTCACATTTATAGCCTACTACCATGTGCACATTGCTGCGCTTATAATGTGAAGGAATAGCCTAATAATGATCAACATTGTAAGCTAAACGTTCTGATCTGTTGCGTCAGCCACATTGCATGAAAAAGGTTAGTATTAATTTGGGATCTATCACATCCCACAACTGACCCAGACTATGTTTGAAATAATTATTTTTCGCACAGAATAGAGTAGATTGGCTTTTGTACTATGGGGATACGTTTGTAGAACAACTAAAGTTAACCTCTTGAGTGTAGGGGGCAGTATTTTGATGTTTGGATGAAAAACGTACCCAAATGAAACTGCCTATTTCTCAGGCACAGAATCGAAAATATGCAACACTCTAAAGTTTCCAAAACTGTCAAAATTTTGTCTGTGAGTATAACAGAACTGATATTGCAGGCGAAAACCTGAGGAAAATCCAAAGAGGAAATGTCTTCTATTTTGAAAGCTCCATGTTCCATTGCATGCCTTCCCTCCATTTAAAGGGATATCAACCAGATTCATTTTCCTATGGCTCCCACATGTTCTGAACAGTCTTTAGACATAGTTTCAGGATTTTATTCTGAAAAATTAGTGAGAAAGATCACATTGCGTCAGTGGATGGCTGGGTGCCAGCAGAGTTTTGCATGCGCAAGTAGCATGGAGCAGACATTTTCTCTCTCTCTCCTATTGAAAAAGCTACAGTCTGGTTGAAATATTATCGATTATTTATTGTAAAAACAACCTGAGGATTGATTATAAAAAACGTTTGACATGTTTCTACGAACTTTATGGATACTATTTGGAATTTTCGTCTGCCCCGTCGTGACCGCTCGAGCCTGTGGATTACTGAACATAACGCGCCAACCAAATGGAGGTTTTGGATATAAAAATCATCTTTATGGAACAAAAGGAACATTTATTGTTTAACTGTAAGGGTTCTCGTCCTCCTCTTCTGATGAGGAGTAGCGAAAAGGATCGGAGGACCAAAACGCAGCGTGGTAAGTGTCCATAATATTTTAAATAAAGACAATAGAATACTCGAACAAAACGATAAACGATGACGTGAATATACAAAACCGAAACAGTACCGTGTGGACCAAACACTCACACGGAAAACAAACACCCACAACCCAAAAGTGAAACCCAGGCTACCTAAGTATGATTCTCAATCAGGGACAACGATTGACAGCTGCCTCTGATTGAGAACCATACTATGCCGAACACCAGAAATCCCACATTATAGAAAAACTAACATAGACAACCCAACCAACTCACGCCCTGACCATACTAAAACAAAGATATAATAACAGAACTAAGGTCAGAACGTGACAGTAACTGGGAGTCTCGTGAGTGCAAACATCCAAAGATCATCAAAGGAAAGCGATTAATTTGATTGCTTTTCTGACTTTCGTGACCAATCTACTTTGCTGCTAGCTGTTTGTAATGTTTTGTCTGCTGAGAGAGATGTCCTTACATAAACGCTTGGACAGCTTTCGCCGAAATACTTTTTTGAAATCTGACATGCCAGGTGGATTAATTAATAATATTAATTAATAACAAGCTACGCTGTGTTTTGCTATATTGCACTTGTGATTTCATGAAAATTAAATATTTTTTGTAATTTAATTTGAATTTGGCGCTCTGCAATTCAGCGGATGTTGACGAAAATGATCCCGCTAACGGGATGGGTGCGCCAAGAAGTTAACCGCTCAACACAGAATAGCCGCATGTGCGCACTCCCTCAAATCGTTTGGAGAAAATATTTATAATACTTATTTTCCACCATAATTTGCAAATAAATTCATTAAAAATCCTACAATGTGATTTTCTGGATTTTTTTTTCTAATTTTGTCTGTCATAGATGAAGTGTACCTATGATGAAAATTACAGGCCTCTCACATATTTTTAAGTGGGAGAACTTGCACAATTGGTGGCTGACTAAATACTTTTTTGCCCCACTGTATGTGTGAAAGCTAGGAGATGCTAAATGTGTTTATGTTAATTTAAGGGTCAATCACCATGAGACTGACAGTTATTTGCTTGACAATCACCAGCTGACTACATTTTCTGACCACCACACCCCTAAACCCGATCCACCTGGCACACAATCAAACCCTGAAAGTATCTGAATCAGATCTGGTGGATGAACTATTGTTAGCATTTTCCTGTAGATGTGTGCTGTACTGCACCTCTTTGAAGTTGTCGAAGGCAGAGAGTATGATCTCATGGCCTCCTCTAACCAGACACACCGCAGCCAGCAGCTCCAGAACCAGGGCTTTAGTCCTGTAGACAAAACAAAAAACAAACTGTATTCCACCTGTATGTGGTTCACGTCCACCACACTATGGCTTTGATACATTTCATCTTTAAAGATATGTCATCTCTCCATCAACTGTATACATTCTAAACACTTGGTAAAGCACTGCATGAAGACATAGAGAAGCTGTAATGCATAAATCCATACTTTGATGTTTAACACCCACAGGATAGCAGGGACGGATCGCGGCTCTAGCAGAACTTATGCTAAAAGAGGTTATTATGACGTTTTAACACTGTAATCCCCTCTATACTAAACATTCCTCTAACACACTGGATGTATAACGGGGCTTGTCCCAAATGGCACCCTATTCCCTTGTCCCAAATGGCACCCAATTCCCTAAATTGTGCACTACTTTTGACCAGCGGCATCTTGGCCCTTCTCAAAAGTAGTGCACTAAATAAGGAATAGGATGCAAATCATTCCTTTGCCAGATGGGAGCCCCCCACCCAACTTCACAGAGAAGCCAATGGGAGCCCCCCCCCCCCCCAACTTCACAGAGAATGCCGATGGGAGCCCCCCGCGCCCCGTGGAGAAGGAGAGGTGTATCATATGAACAGGCTGATCAAATGTTTCACCTTTTGCCTGACCTACACCTTGATCTACACCCTGACCCACCCTTAATACTCTCAAGCTGGGGAGGTGGCCTGAGTTCTTACCTTGACCTCTTATTGTGGGTCAGACTTGTGCATACAAGGACTGCCTCCTTGCTTGGCTCATCCTCACTTGTGACAAGGGTTCTCTCTGCACTTCGTCCGCCCACGTGCTCTCGCACACCCCGAGAGCTTCTGGTCAGCGGGGTGGTGGCACCGGGATCCTCATCTCTCCCAAGTGGTCATTCTCTCTTTCTCCCCTTACCCATCTGTCTATCGCCTCCTTTGAATTCCATGCTGTCACAGTTACCAGCCCTTTCAAGCTTAACATCCTTATCATTTATCGCCCTCCAGGTTCCCTCGGAGAGTTCATCAATGAGCTTGATGCCTTGATAAGCTCCTTTCCTGAGGACGGCTCACCTCTCACAGTTCTGGGCGACTTTAACCTCCCCACGTCTACCTTTGACTCATTCCTCTCTGCCTCCTTCTTTCCACTCCTCTCCTCTTTTGACCTCACCCTCTCACCTTCCCCCCCTACTCACAAGGCAGGCAATACGCTCGACCTCATCTTTACTAGATGCTGTTCCTCCACTAACCTCATTGCAACTCCCCTCCAAGTCTCCGACCACTACCTTGTATCCTTTACCCTCTCGCTCTCATCCAACACTTCCCACACTGCTTCTACTCGGATGGTATCGCGCCGTCCCAACCTTCGCTCTCTCTCCCCCGCTACTCTCTCCTCTTCCATCCTATCATCTCTTCCCTCTGCTCAAACCTTCTCCAACCTATCTCCTGATTCTGCCTCCTCAACCCTCCTCTCCTCCCTTTCTGCATCCTTTGACTCTCTATGTCCCCTATCCTCCAGGCCGGCTCGGTCCTCCCCTCCCGCTCCGTGGCTCGACGACTCATTGCGAGCTCACAGAACAGGGCTCCGGGCAGCCGAGCGGAAATGGAGGAAAACTCGCCTCCCTGCGGACCTGGCATCCTTTCACTCCCTCCTCTCTACATTTTCCTCCTCTGTCTCTGCTGCTAAAGCCACTTTCTACCACTCTAAATTCCAAGCATCTGCCTCTAACCCTAGGAAGCTCTTTGCCACCTTCTCCTCCCTCTTGAATCCTCCTCCCCCTCCCCCTCCTCCCTCTCTGCAGATGACTTCGTCAACCATTTTGAAAAGAAGGTCGACGACATCCGATCCTCGTTTGCTAAGTCAAACGACACCGCTGGTTCTGCTCACACTGCCCTACCCTGTGCTCTGACCTCTTTCTCCCCTCTCTCTCCAGATGACATCTCGCGTCTTGTGACGGCCGGCCGCCCAACAACCTGCCCGCTTGACCCTATCCCCTCCTCTCTTCTCCAGACCATCTCCGGTGACCTTCTCCCTTACCTCACCTCGCTCATCAACTCATCCCTGACCGCTGGCTACGTCCCTCCCGTCTTCAAGAGAGCGAGAGTTGCACCCCTTCTGAAAAAACCTACACTCGATCCCTCCGATGTCAACAACTACAGACCAGTATCCCTTCTTTCTTTTCTCTCCAAAACTCTTGAACGTGCCGTCCTTGGCCAGCTCTCCCGCTATCTCTCTCAGAATGACCTTCTTGATCCAAATCAGTCAGGTTTCAAGACTAGTCATTCAACTGAGACTGCTCTTCTCTGTATCACGGAGGCGCTCCGCACTGCTAAAGCTAACTCTCTCTCCTCTGCTCTCATCCTTCTAGACCTATCGGCTGCCTTCGATACTGTGAACCATCAGATCCTCCTCTCCACCCTCTCCGAGTTGGGCATCTCCGGCGCGGCCCACGCTTGGATTGCGTCCTACCTGACAGGTCGCTCCTACCAGGTGGCGTGGCGAGAATCCGTCTCCTCACCACGTGCTCTCACCACTGGTGTCCCCCAGGGCTCTGTTCTAGGCCCTCTCCTATTCTCGCTATACACCAAGTCACTTGGCTCTGTCATAACCTCACATGGTCTCTCCTATCATTGCTATGCAGACGACACACAATTAATCTTCTCCTTTCCCCCTTCTGACGACCAGGTGGCGAATCGCATCTCTGCATGTCTGGCAGACATATCAGTGTGGATGACGGATCATCACCTCAAGCTGAACCTCGGCAAGACGGAGCTGCTCTTCCTCCCGGGGAAGGACTGCCCGTTCCATGATCTCGCCATCACGGTTGACAACTCCATTGTGTCCTCGTCCCAGAGCGCTAAGAACCTTGGCGTGATCCTGGACAACACCCTGTCGTTCTCAAATAACATCAAGGCGGTGGCCCGTTCCTGTAGGTTCATGCTCTACAACATCCGCAGAGTACGACCCTGCCTCACACAGGAAGCGGTGCAGGTCCTAATCCAGGCACTTGTCATCTCCCGTCTGGATTACTGCAACTCGCTGTTGGCTGGGCTCCCTGCCTGTGCCATTAAACCCCTACAACTCATCCAGAACGCCGCAGCCCGTCTGGTGTTCAACCTTCCCAAGTTCTCTCACGTCACCCCGCTCCTCCGCTCTCTCCACTGGCTTCCAGTTGAAGCTCGCATCCGCTACAAGACCATGGTGCTTGCCTACGGAGCTGTGAGGGGAACGGCACCTCAGTACCTCCAGGCTCTGATCAGGCCCTACACCCAAACAAGGGCACTGCATTCATCCACCTCTGGCCTGCTCGCCTCCCTACCACTGAGGAAGTACAGTTCCCGCTCAGCCCAGTCAAAACTGTTCGCTGCTCTGGCCCCCCAATGGTGGAACAAACTCCCTCACGACGCCAGGACAGCGGAGTCAATCAACACCTTCCGGAGACACCTGAAACCCCACCTCTTTAAGGAATACCTAGGATAGGATAAAGTAATCCTTCTCCCCCTCCCCCTTAAAAGACCTAGATGCACTATTGTAAAGTGGCTGTTCCACTGGATGTCATAAGGTGAAAGCACCAATTTGTAAGTCGCTCTGGATAAGAGCATCTGCTAAATGACTTAAATGTAAATGTAAATGCACTATCTTGGTTTGTATAAGAATCTTTATAAGAATCTTTTACAATGGCTATTCTCAAGCTAAGGAGGCAGGGCCGGGCCTGAGATCTGCTCACCTCGAGTTCCTATTGTTCAGACTGAGGGCTATTTCGTTGACTGCGTGTGCGTGCGACATGACCAGGTTGAAGCCATACTGGAGAGAGAGGAAACAGAGATACAACCAGATGTGGTCAAACAGAAGAACACTCTCCTCTGTGGCGGCTCATACAGGAAACGTCACACACATCTACAGCAGACTCAGCAGACAGCAGACTCTTAAATAGAAAATTAGGCTGCATATGCCCTTTCCATTTGTTTTGTAACGAGAGAGAATAGTGATTTGTGGTTATAATGTATATTGGTGACAGGGGGTTGCTTTGATAGTGGATATCCCCAGTCAGTACCTGGTAGTTCATTATGGCTCGCAAGCACATGATGCAAACGTGCACGTCGTCCTTCTGGCTCACGAGTAGTGAGTTCTTGATGGTTTTGCTGTTCGGTGCTGTGCCATAGCTGCAACAGAGGGCAAAGGTCAACAACAACATGTTTTTATTCAATGTTTAGTTATCATACGACAAAAACAACAACCACAACAACAACAACGTATGATTCCACTTCATTCTTCTTGGTTGATCTAAACAGTCAGAGCCCATCTTCATTGTGTGTTCATATTGTGTTTTGTGACATCTTGATTTGGAACAGCAGGAAGTGAGGTATAAATGAGGCTCAGTGCTGTACAATATCTGGCAGCCATGTGACTGTATCTACTGGGTTTGTGCTCCAGCACCACCAAGCTCAAAGTGAATCACAGAGGGTATTTGGCAGAGCAGAGGGACCCGAAATGGCCCATGTGGTTACTGATGCATTCTGGGTGGTTTCCTGACACCCGTTTGTCCCCAGGCTTATGTCTGCTCGTCACAGAGCAGTCTATCCTCCACATCCTCTCATCTTTCTGTCTCTCTCTTTTCTCGCCTATATCTTTTCTGCTTCTGCTTTTTGATACAGAATCTCCTGGGTCTCCTCTCTCTGGCTTGATGTGCTCACTGGATGAAGAATCACAGGGCAGACGGCCCACATGTGGAGCTCAGAACAGCTGGGCCTAATCTGTCCATGACAGAACAGTGGAACACATCTGGATGGAGGAAGACCATCAAACATGGAAGGAAACGCACAGTGCAGATGGCAAAAAAACAACCATTCTGTCTCCGTCTGTCCCTGTAACAGCAGACAGATTAACCCATAACCCCCTGCAGTGAGTTCAGGAGTGACGACACACACCCCATCACTTATCATCTTATCCTATCACGTCCTCTCCAGACCCAGACCACTCAACATCATGCCACCATCATCATCATCATCATAGAAGAGGACTAGCTGACATGCTAACATGCTGACATACGTCAGGGCCCAGGGTTAGTGGAGCAAGGCACAGTAACAGCAGCAACACAGTAGTAAACGATACGTACCGGAGAACAGACTGGCGCGCAGAGCGGACCAGCGTGTTGCAGAAAGGCTGAGTGCTGCCCTGATGGAGATCCTCTATAGACCTACTCCAGGACTTAGACTTGTCCAGGGAAATCTCCTCCCCCATCTCCAGACCCTCAAAATTCAACCTGGGCAACGGACGGACAAACAAGCAGAAGGACGGACAGACAGACGGGTAGACATAGACAGACAGACAGACAGACAGACAGACAGACAGACAGACAGACAGACAGACAGACAGACAGACAGACAGACAGACAGACAGACAGACAGACAGACAGAAGGGGGTCGAGGTAGATTAGGTTAGAAATGCAGCTTGGTAAAAGGTCAAAGGTTATGTTATACTGTAGAACTGCACAGTAAAGCTTAGTGCAACACAGAGGTGACAGGCTCAGTCATTCCCATTCAGGTCCATAATATGCCAGCATGACAATATAAAAGCACAGACAATCAAGTCCAACCTATTTATTCCTTGTGTCACTACTTCTATTTTATTTAATTTTCGATCTTTATCTTTTATTCTGCATTGTTGGAAAAATACCCATAAGCAATGTTCCCTCTAAGATGCGCCACAGTAGCCCTGAGACTGCCGTGCAGAAATATCAGCCCACAGAGGCAAGCACGAGATTCGAGATTCTACCGCTGGCCAATCGGATGTCTCAGATGACCGTGTCTGCAGTAATAGTAGTAGTAGTACCAGGAATAAAAGAAAGCTATAGCAAAGTTCATACTGTGAGATTTCTAAACGTTTAAAACAAGACTAAAGAGAGACTGTCAACGAATACAGTAAAGAGCTGCTGTTTTTATGACTGAGTTCATGTTTAAGTTCTTACTCAGCACTGTCAACACTTTGTATTCAACACTTTGTATTCAACACTTTGTATTCAACACTTTGTATTCAACACTTTGTATTCAACACTTTGTATTCAACACTTTGTATTCAACACTTTATAAGACATAAAATGTTTGTTCTTCCTATTTCCACACAGCGCTACAACAAGCACTGCAGCAGTAATGAATGAGTAGGAAAGTGTATCTTTAGGCTAGCGTTGATGTTATTATTACCGGCTTGGGTCTTTTTTAATATCGAGGAATAATATTTATCTGTTCATAGGAGTAACAACATGAATTTGTGCAAGAGGCAGAAATAATGCGTTGCGACTCGAGTTTGGCCATCAGCTGGAAGACCGTCCTTTTTGGTCAGTGTGAGTGGAGGAAATGGAGACTGGAGGGATGTTGACAGGTGGACCCTCAGTCTGCTGCTCTCTCCCTCCGCTGAGACTGAACGTCAGATACAGGCACCATCAGCCCAGTAAAATAAAAAGCTAATTATTTAAATGTATACTCACTCAGCTGTGCCTCACCAGTAATACAACAACGGATCTATTACCGGCGTGATCATATAGCCTACATTAAATGTAGAAATATCATTTATAAAACATTCCTGAAAAGCAATGTATTGGCAGGGTAATTCAAGCAAAGCCAATATATGGTGATAATGTATTGGGCCTATAGCTTACTGCACAAACCTAATTTCTACAGTACTGTTTTTAATTGGTTAATGTTGCATAGGCTTACATTTTGACTCAAAGTGATCTTGACTCAGAAAAGGTTGGTGACCACTGTTCTAGAGTTTTCCCTGTTAACACCATCAACGTTTCTCTTTACTGAGGCAATTGTGACACGCAATATTAGCCACTTTCAATACAACATACCGAAATACAACAAACTATGCAACATATTTTTGTTTTAGGCAGAAAGCATCAGAGTAGGATTCTATTGCATTGACGCGCACCACTCAGCCCGTACTCTACACAGACCAGTGTGGCATAAACATTCAGAGCTGCAGTACACCTATATGCAAATAGACCATTGCCAAATATAGATCTGTGCCATTTATTTTGAACTGGACTGTGTTTACAGCATGAGCGGTTGTGAGTAGATGTGCTTGCTTTGAGAATGAAGCGAGAGCTGCATGTAGACACGTCCACATTTTGTTCATATCCTTTGCTAGTTAGTGAGTTTTTAGCCCAGTTATAGATCATTTGTAGTCAGCAATAGGGGAATGATTGCTTCCTAGAAGAGCAAACAACATATACATTTATAGATGTCTGTGAAACGCGAGTGAGGCAAAAAGCTTGTTTTTGTCTTAAAGGGGCAGTGTTGTATTTTGAGACAGGCTTGAATAATCTAAGCAGCCAATAGGCAGAGGGTAGCATCATTTGTCTGATTCTCTGTAATAATGGTATGGGAATAATAATGCATTTTACTTTGTAAATTAGTGTCTTGCATCAAACAACACAACAACATGTTTAGTCACTTTGTCTGAAGAACACATGGATAAACAGATTAATGTCAAGTCCTGAATGTTTTTTTCAAAGTCTCATGGAATGTAGGCCTACAATGAACACCACACCATGGCTGCTACTGTAGGTTGAATGATAGAACAGCTATTTCCATGTTATTTTGCATTTCTCCATAGTTTTTGATAGTAGGCCACCGGTAGGCCTACAGTATGATCAAATGGGACTAATTTCAGGAAACTAGGCGTATGTCGCACGTCGCTAATTGACAGGAGAGGCATTTGAACGTCCACTTTAAAAAAAATCTAAATGTGTTTTTGTGCAGAAATGCCTTCTGGAACATGTGAACTTTCATGTGCCTTAATAACAAACGTATTTGCCATCTGTAAATATGAAAACAATTGTTAAATTACGAGCCTAGTCAGTTTAGCCATGGAAAAAGTCGGGGAACATTCCTGCTAGCCATGATTGGCTGAGATAATGGATGGGCTGGACATGCCGAGAGATGAGTTTGGATTGGTCTGCCATGTAGCATGCTTCTGTCGATAACATGAGCTGGTCATTATGTGTAGGTCATCCTTTCTAACATGGCTTTTATGAACGATATCATGAAGTAAAACTGCAAAAGTGTTGCTATCCACTTTCTGGAGGACCAAGTTTTGAAATGAGTGGAAGGCCCGATTGAATCATGATAGACTGTGTGCACAAACTGTTTCGAATTGGGAATCATGCTTCAGTCTAGCTTTAGTCTACACTTTCTGTTTACGAAGCATGTGACAAAAATAACATTTGATTTGAACCACTCATTCAGTATGCAGCCTTTTTTCACCTTTATTTTACTAGGCAAGTCAGTTAAGAACAAATTCTTATTTTCAATGACGGCCTAGGAACAGTGGGTTAACTGCCTGTTCAGGGGCAGAACGACAGTACCTTGTCAGCTCAGGGGTTTGAACTTGCAACCTTCCGGTTACTAGTCCAACGCTCTAACCACTAGGCTACCCTGCCACCCCAAATTAGGCATACAAGCACAGTCAGGCACATTCAAAGATACATAATGCTATATGGAATCCATCCAGTTTGCTATTGCCGATTCTTACAGGCACAAGAGTGTGTCCGTAGCTCCTATCTGTTTGTATCAACAACACTTCTTGGATCCAGTGCCAATCTGGTTAGGTAGCTAATTACTTCCAGTCTCCTGAAGATATGCTAAGCTTAGCTTAGGTTGTGTGTACTCACATGACAGCACACTGAGCAAAGGACAGGTACTCCACCAGGATATCAAGACCCCTGTTCTCATCGTTGAGGAACTCCCGGACCCACCTGGGTAATATGGAGAGTGAGGTTAGCGGGGCAGAATATTCAGGAGCCAGCACACCCTTAGGAACAGACAGGAAGGACGAAGGAGAGAAGAACAGAGAGGAAGGAGCGGAACAGAGAGGAAAGAGAGAAGAACGGAGAGGAAGGAGGAAGAAGAGAAAAACAGAGAGGAACAGACAGGAAGGAGGAAGGAGAGAAGAACAGAGAGGAAGGAGCGGAACAGAGAGGAATAGAGAGGAAGGAGGAAAGAGAGAAGAACAGAGAGGAACAGAGGAAGGAGGAAGGAGAGAAGAACAGAGAGGAAGGAGCAGAACAGAGAGGAACATGGAGGAAGGAGAGAAGAACAGAGAGGCAGGTGAGAGGAACATAGAGGAACAGAGAGGAAGGAGAGAGGAACAGAGAGGAAGGAGAGAAGAACAGAGAGGAAGGAGAGAGGAACAGAGAGGAAGGAGAGAAGAACAGAGAGGAACAGAAAGGAAGGAGGAAGGAGAGAAGAACAGAGAGGAAGGAGAGAAGAACAGAGAGGAACAGAGAGGAAGGAGAGAAGAACAGAGAGGAAGGAGAGAAGAACAGAGAGGTACAGAGAGGAAGGAGAGAAGAACAGAGGTACAGAGAGGAAGGAGAGAAGAACAGAGAGGAAAAGAGAGGAAGGAGAGAAGAACAGAGTTCCTCTCTCTTACCTCTCTGTTCCTCTCTCCTTCCTCTCTGTTCCTCTCTCCTTCCTCTCCCACCTCTCTGTTCCTCTCTCCTTCCTCTCAGTTCTTCTCTCCTTCTTCTCTGTACCTCTCTGTTCTTCTCTCCTTCTCTCCTTCCTCTCTGTTCTTCTCTCCTTCCTCTCTGTTCCTCTCTCCTTCCTCTCCTACCTCTCTGTTCCTCTCTCCTTCCTCTCTGTTCCTCTGTCCTTCCTCTCTGTTCCTCTCTCTGTTCCTCTCTGTTCCTCTCTCCTTCCTCTCTGTTCCTCTCTCCTTCCTCTCCTACCTCTCTGTTCCTCTCTCCTTCCTCTCTGTTCCTCTCTCCTTCCTCTCCTACCTCTCTGTCCCTCTCTCCTTCCTCTTTTCTTCCTCTCTCCTTCCTCTCCTACCTCTCTGTTCCTCTCTCCTTCCTCTCTGTGCCTCTATCCTTCCTCTCTCCTACCTCTCTGTTCCTCTCTGTTCCTCTCTCCTTCCTCTTTTCTTCCTCTCTCCTTCCTCTCTGTTCCTTTCTCATTGCTCTTTGTTCCTCTCTCCTTCCTCTCTGTCCCTCTCTGTTCCTCTCTCTGTTCCTCTCTCCTTCCTCCTCTGTTCCTCTCTGTTCCTCTCTCCTTCCTCTCTGTTCCTCCCTATTCCTCTCCTTCCTGTTCCAGAGGAAGGAGAGAGGGACAGAGAGGAAGGAGAGAGGAACAGAGAGGAAGGAGAGAGGCACAGAGAGGAAGGAGAGAGGAACAGAGAAGTAGGAGAGGATGGAAAGAGGAACCGAGAGGAAGGGGAGAAGTATAAGGACTGAACACACTAGCTACTCACATTCCTGAAAACTGTAAAAGCCTGTACAAAATGGGGTCCCCCCCACTCCCCTCCACCCCACTACACCCCTGACGAAGAGAGAAGGGACTTGGCAAGGCTCCAGATTTCCTCTTCATTTAACTCCAGCTTTCTGGAAGGTGAAAAAGAAAGTCCAAGCAAAGGAATTCCTGTTGCGGTGAGATAAATAATATAGAAGGCATATGGTATGGCTGAGAGACGGGACTGGGCTGATAGAGGGGACTGGGCTGAGAGAGTGGACTGGGCTGAGAGAGGGGACTGGGCTGAGAGAGGGGACTGGGCTAATAGAGGGGACTGGGCTGAGAGAGGGGACTGGGCTGAGAGAGGGGACTGGGCTGATAGAGGGGACTGGGCTGAGAGAGGGGACTGGGCTGAGAGAGGGGACTGGGCTGATAGAGGGGACTGGGCTGAGAGAGGGGACTGGGCTGAGAGAGGGGACTGGGCTTATAGAGGGGACTGGGCTGAGAGAGGGGACTGGGCTGAGAGGGGACTGGGCTGATAGAGGGACTGGGCTGAGAGAGGGGACTGGGCTGAGAGAGAGGGGACTGGGCTGATAGAGGGGACTGGGCTGAGAGAGGGGACTGGGCTGATAGAGGGGACTGGGCTGAGAGAGGGGACTGGGCTGATAGAGGGGACTGGGCTGATAGAGGGCTGATAGAGGGGACTGGGCTGATAGAGGGCTGATAGAGGGGACTGGGCTGATAGAGGGCTGATAGAGGGGACTGGGCTGATAGAGGGGACTGGGCTGATAGAGGGGACTGGGCTGATAGAGGGCTGATAGAGGGGACTGGGCTGAGAGAGAGGACTGGGCTGATAGAGGGGACTGGGCTGATAGAGGGTTGATAGAGGGGACTGGGCTGATAGAGGGCTGATAGAGGGGACTGGGCTGATAGAGGGCTGATAGAGGGGACTGGGCTGATAGAGGGGACTGGGCTGATAGAGGGCTGATAGAGGGGACTGGGCTGATAGAGGGGACTGGGCTGATAGAGGGGACTGGGCTGATAGAGGGGACTGGGCTGAGAGAGAGGACTGGGCTGATAGAGGGGACTGGGCTGATAGAGGGGACTGGGCTGATAGAGGGGACTGGGCTGATAGAGGGCTGATAGAGGGGACTGGGCTGATAGAGGGCTGATAGAGGGGACTGGGCTGATAGAGGGGACTGGGCTGATAGAGGGGACTGGGCTGATAGAGGGCTGATAGAGGGACTGGGCTGATAGAGGGGACTGGGCTGATAGAGGGACTGGGCTGATAGAGGGCTGATAGAGGGGACTGGGCTGATAGAGGGGACTGGGCTGATAGAGGGGACTGGGCTGATAGAGGGCTGATAGAGGGGACTGGGCTGATAGAGGGCTGATAGAGAGGACTGGGCTGATAGAGGGCAGATAGAGGGGACTGGGCTGATAGAGGGCTGATAGAGGGGACTGGGCTGATAGAGGGGACTGGGCTGATAGAGGGCTGATAGAGGGGACTGGGCTGAGAGAGAGGACTGGGCTGATAGAGGGGACTGGGCTGAGAGAGGGGACTGGGCTGATAGAGGGGACTGGGCTAGAGGGGACTGGGCTGATAGGGGCTGATAGAGGGGACTGGGCTGATAGAGGGGACTGGGCTGATAGAGGGGACTGGGCTGATAGAGGGCTGATAGAGGGGACTGGGCTGAGAGGGGACTGGGCTGATAGAGGGGACTGGGCTGATAGAGTGGACTGGGCTGATAGAGGGCTGATAGAGGGGACTGGGCTGATAGAGGGCTGATAGAGGGGACTGGGCTGATAGAGGGGACTGGGCTGATAGAGGGGACTGGGCTGATAGAGGGCTGATAGAGGGGACTGGGCTGATAGAGGGGACTGGGCTGATAGAGGGGACTGGGCTGATAGAGGGGACTGGGCTGATAGAGGGCTGATAGAGGGGACTGGGCTGATAGAGGGCTGATAGAGGGGACTGGGCTGATAGAGGGCTGATAGAGGGGACTGGGCTGATAGAGGGGACTGGGCTGATAGAGGGCTGATAGAGGGGACTGGGCTGAGAGAGAGGACTGGGCTGATAGAGGGGACTGGGCTGAGAGAGGGGACTGGGCTGATAGAGGGGACTGGGCTGATAGAGGGGACTGGGCTGATAGAGGGGACTGGGCTGAGAGAGGGGACTGGGCTGATAGAGGGGACTGGGCTGATAGAGGGACTGGGCTGATAGAGGGGACTGGGCTGATAGAGGGCTGATAGAGGGGACTGGGCTGATAGAGGGCTGATAGAGGGGACTGGGCTGAGAGAGGGGACTGGGCTGATAGAGGGGACTGGGCTGATAGAGGGGACTGGGCTGATAGGGTGGACTGGGCTGAGAGAGGGGACTGGGCTGATAGAGGGGACTGGGCTGATAGAGGGGACTGGGCTGATAGAGGGCTGATAGAGGGGACTGGGCTGATAGAGGGGACTGGGCTGATAGATGGGACTGGGCTGATAGAGGGCTGATAGAGGGGACTGGGCTGATAGAGGGCTGATAGAGGGGACTGGGCTGATAGAGGGCTGATAGAGGGGACTGGGCTGATAGAGGGCTGATAGAGGGGACTGGGCTGATAGAGGGCTGATAGAGGGGACTGGGCTGATAGAGGGGACTGGGCTGATAGAGGGGACTGGGCTGATAGAGGGCTGATAGAGGGGACTGGGCTGATAGAGGGCTGATAGAGGGGACTGGGCTCAGGTCGGAGCCCCTGACAGCCCCGGTATTTCATCTGCCTTCCCCCTTATGCTTCCAACACACCGACAGCGTCATTGTGCTAAATGGTCTGCAGAATCATCTGGATATGTGTGTAACAACAGTTCAACATTCACCTTCTTCTACCATTTCTGTCAAGTCGTCTAAACATACAGTTTGACCCATACGTTCAATAAATCCAACGTATACACCACCCAGAATGCACTGCAACTACCTCTGCAACGCAATACTGCAAAGCAAACGCAGCGTTTCATTGGAAATTAATGTAATTCTGGTGTACCAAAATGCAATGACACTGTCTGTGTGTTCGAAGCGTTAGCCTCAAGACCCCTGCTCCCCCCCTTGGGAACCACAGGGGAGTAGAATTGGGGTAAAAGGTTCCAAAAATAGCCACAATATTTTGGTTAGGGATGTAACTGGGACAGGGGAC
The DNA here is from genome assembly GCF_034236695.1 of Oncorhynchus nerka. Classification (NCBI taxonomy): domain Eukaryota; kingdom Metazoa; phylum Chordata; class Actinopteri; order Salmoniformes; family Salmonidae; genus Oncorhynchus; species Oncorhynchus nerka. The sequence continues at coordinate 80,654,142 of NC_088402.1, forward strand.
TGTTTGGTTACAAAATAACCTGGAGAGCCAATGGTGAGGCAGAAAGGAAGGCCCATTGCCCCTGTGTGAGGGAGAGAGAGAGAAGGGAGGGAGAGAGAGAGGAGGGAGGGAGAGAGAGAGAGAGAGAAGAGAGAGAGGGGTGAGAGACAGTGATGCAGCTTAAGCCCCACCCTCTTCAACATATATATCAACGAATTGGCAAAGGCACTAGAATGGACTGCAGCACCCGGACTCACCCTACTAGAATCTGAAGTCAAATGTCTACTGTTTAAGGATGATCTTGTGCTTCTGTCCACAAACAAGGAGGGTCTACAGCAGCACATAGATCTTCTGCTCAGACTAGGGCCCTGCCAGTAAATCTCAGTAAGACTAAAATAATGGTGTTCCAAAAAAGGTCCAGTCTCCAGGACCACAAATACAAATTCCATCTAGACACCGTTGCCCTAGAGCACACAAAGAACTATACATACCTTGGCCTAAACATCAGTGGCACAGGTAACTTCCACAAAGCTGTGGGAGCTGTGGAAGTTATCTGTTATCTTCTTGCCTTTTTGAAGGCAAGAAGGGCCTTCTATGGCATCAAAGGGAACATAAAATTCGACATACCAATTAGGATCTGGCTAAAAATACTTGAATCAGTTATAGAACTCATTGCCCTTTATTGTTAGGTCTGGTGTCCGAGATGTGTGACCTGTTGCCATAAGAAAAGGACAACCAGTGAAGAACAAACACCATTATAAATACAACCCATATTTATGTTTATTTATTTTCTCTTTTGCACTTTAACCATTTGCACATTGTTGCAACACTTGTATGAGTGTAATATTTACTGTTAACTTTTTATTGTTTATTTAACTTTTGTTTATTATCTACTTAACATGCTTTGGCAATGTACACATATGTTTCCCATGCCAATAAAGCCCCTTAAATTGAAATTGAATTGAGAGAGGTGAGCAGAGAAACAGAGGAAGAGAGAGAAAGTGAGATTGGGTGTAGGGAGGAGTAAAGGGCAGGAGGGGAGGAGTAAAGGGCAGGAGGGGGAGGAGTAAAGGAGAGAAGGGGGAGGAGTAAAGGGCCGGAGGGGAGGAGTAAAGGGCAGGAGGGGAGGAGTAAAGGAGCGAAGGGGGAGGAGTAAAGGGCAGGAGGGGAGGATTAAATGAGAGAAGGGGGAGGAGTAAAGGGGAGGAGAAGGAGGCACGCTTGATCAGTTTCCTGTCTACCAGCCCCCTCCCTCTCTCTCCCCTCTCTTCCCCTCCCTCCCTCTCCCCTCTCTCTTTCTTCCTCCATTCCCTCCCTCCCTCTCCCCTCTCTCTTTCTTCCTCCCTTCCACTCTCTACCTCTCTTCCATCTCTTGCCCTCCCTCCCTCTCCCCTCTCTCTTTCTCCCATCTCTTCCCCTCCCTCCCTCCCCTCTCTCTTTCTCCCATCTCTTGCCCTCCCTCCCTCTCCCCTCTCTCTCTCTTCCTCCCTTCCCCTCTCTCTTTCTCCCATCTCTTCCCCTCCCTCCCTCTCCCTCTCTCTTTCTCCCATCTCTTGCCCTCCCTCCCTCTCCCCTCTCTCTCTCTTCCTCCCTTCCCCTCTCCCCTCTCTCTTTCTCCCATCTCTTGCCCTCCCTCTCCCCTCTCTCTCTCCCTCCCTTCCCCTCTCCCCTCTCTCTTTCTCCCATCTCTTGCCCTCCCTCTCCCCTCTCTCTCTCTTCCTCCCTTCCCCTCTCCCCTCTCTCTTCCTCCCTTCCCCTCTCCCTCTCTCTCTCTTCCTCCCTTCCCCTCTCCCTCTCTCTTTCTCCCATCTCTTGCCCTCCCTCCCTCTCCCTCTCTCTCTCTTCCTCCCTTCCCCTCTCCCCTCTCTCTTTCTCCCATCTCTTCCCCTCCCTCCCTCTCCCCTCTCTCTTTCTCCCATCTCTTGCCCTCCCTCTCCCCTCTCTCTCTATTCCTCCCTTCCCCTCTCTCTTTCTCCCATCTCTTGCCCTCCCTCTCCCCTCTCTCTCTCTTCCTCCCTTCCCCTCTCCCCTCTCTCTTTCTCCCATCTCTTGCCCTCCATCTCCCCTCTCTCTCTCTTCCTCCCTTCCCCTCTCCCCCTCTCTCTTCCTCCCTTCCCCTCCCCTCTCTCTTTCTCCCATCTCTTGCCCTCCCTCTCCCCTCTCTCTCTCTTCCTCCCTTCCCCTCTCCCCTCTCTCTTTCTCCCATCTCTTGCCCTCCCTCTCCCCTCTCTCTCTCTTCCTCCCTTCCCCTCTCCCCTCTCTCTTTCTCCCATCTCTTGCCCTCCCTCTCCCCTCTCTCTCTTCCTCTCTTCCCCTCTCCCATCTCTTGCCCTCCCTCTCCCCTCTCTCTCTCTTCCTCCCTTCCCCTCTCCCTCTCTCTTTCCTCCCTTCCCCTCTCTCCCCTCTCTCTCTCTTCCTCCCTTCCCCTCTCCCTCTCTCTTTCTCCCATATCTTGCCCTCCCTCCCTCTCCCCTCTCTCTCTTCCTCCCTTCCCCTCTCTCTTTCTCCCATCTCTTGCCCTCCCTCTCCCCTCTCTCTCTCTTCCTCCCTTCCCCTCTCCCCTCTCTCTTCCTCCCTTCCCCTCTCCCCCTCTCTCTTTCTCCCATCTCTTGCCCTCCCTCCCTCTCCCCTCTCTCTCTCTTCCTCCCTTCCCCTCTCCCCTCTCTCTTTCTCCCATCTCTTCCCCTCCCTCCCTCTCCCCTCTCTCTTTCTCCCATCTCTTGCCCTCCCTCTCCCCTCTCTCTCTATTCCTCCCTTCCCCTCTCTCTTTCTCCCATCTCTTGCCCTCCCTCTCCCCTCTCTCTCTCTTCCTCCCTTCCCCTCTCCCCTCTCTCTTTCTCCCATCTCTTGCCCTCCCTCTCCCCTCTCTCTCTCTTCCTCCCTTCCCCTCTCCCCTCTCTCTTCCTCCCTTCCCCTCTCCCCTCTCTCTTTCTCCCATCTCTTGCCCTCCCTCTCCCCTCTCTCTCTCTTCCTCCCTTCCCCTCTCCCCTCTCTCTTCCTCCCTTCCCCTCTCCCCTCTCTCTCTCTTCCTCCCTTCCCCTCTCCCCTCTCTCTTTCTCCCATATCTTGCCCTCCCTCCCTCTCCCCTCTCTCTCTCTTCCTCCCTTCCCCTCTCCCCTCTCTCTTTCTCCCATCTCTTCCCCTCCCTCCCTCTCCCCTCTCTCTTTCTCCCATCTCTTGCCCTCCCTCTCCCCTCTCTCTCTATTCCTCCCTTCCCCTCTCTCTTTCTCCCATCTCTTGCCCTCCCTCTCCCTCTCTCTCTCTTCCTCCCTTCCCCTCTCCCCTCTCTCTTTCTCCCATCTCTTGCCCTCCCTCTCCCCTCTCTCTCTCTTCCTCCCTTCCCCTCTCCCCTCTCTCTTCCTCCCTTCCCCTCTCCCCTCTCTCTTTCTCCCATCTCTTGCCCTCCCTCTCCCCTCTCTCTCTCTTCCTCCCTTCCCCTCTCCCCTCTCTCTTCCTCCCTTCCCCTCTCCCCTCTCTCTTTCTCCCATCTCTTGCCCTCCCTCCCCCTTCTTTTCCTGTCCAACCAGATGCTTTTTCAGATTGTTTTGTGAACCTGAGGAATAACACGTCGTAGAGGGGCCAGGATTCGGAGACACGCAACAAACAGGGCTCTGTTCCATTGACTCTATTCTGCCCACTAAACTACAGCCTTGGTCTGAAAATAGCATCCCTATTCTTTTACTATGTCTTTCTAGGAAAAACTTCAGAACACAAGACTTGATGAAAATGTAATAGGTATTACTCTTGGAGCCACGCCCTGAATACAATGACAGATCACAAATCATCTTTAAGTTTGATTTAAAGGACATCTCTAACTCATCAGAAGAACAGTAAGTATCTGTCTGATGTCTGATTAGGATCCTGATTAGGTTAAACAGTGTGTTAGGATGACAGAGAGGAGGGAGGGGCTGAGAGAAGGTTTCTCCAAACTGAGTATTTTCGTACGTATGAATTTGTGTACGTGGGTGTATGTAAGCGTGCCTGCTTGCATGTGTCCGTGCTGCATGTCCGTGTTGCATGTCCGTGCGTGTGCTTTTCACAGGGTTCATCGTTGGTCGGCCATGCTTCCTGTCCCTCTGGTGTACACCACTATCTTCCTTCTTTACTATGTTATGGGGAGTGGACCATTCCTTTCCTAGCAGTACAGCACAATGACTACCATCTGAGCATTGTGAAGAGGAAGACTGTGGAGACTGGGGAGCCTGGGGAGGCTGTGGAGACTGGGGAGGCTGGGGAGACTGGGGAGGCTGGGGAGACTGGGGAGGCTGGGGAGACTGGGGAGGCTTGGGAGACTGGGGAGGCTGGGAAGGCTGGGGAGACTGGGGAGGCTGTGGAGACTGGGGAGCCTGGGGAGCCTGGGGAGGCTGGGGAGACTGGGGAGGCTGGGGAGACTGGGGAGGCTTGGGAGACTGGGGAGGCTGGGAAGGCTGGGGAGACTGGGGAGGCTGTGGAGACTGGGGAGCCTGGGGAGCCTGGGAGGCTGTGGAGACTGGGGAGGCTGGGGAGACTGGGAAGGCTGGGGGAGACTGGGAAGGCTGGGGAGACTGGGGAGGCTGGGGAGACTGGGAAGGCTGGGAAGGCTGGGGAGACCGGGAGACCGGGAGGCTGGGGAGACTGGGGAGGCTGGGGAGACTGGGGAAGCTGTGGAGACTGGGGAGGCTGGGGAGACTGGGGAGGCTGGGGAGACTGGGGAGGCTGGGAAGGCTGGGGAGACTGGGAAGGCTGGGGAGACTGGGAGGCTGGGGAGACTGGGGAGACTGGGGAGCCTGGGGAGGCTGTGGAGACTGGGGAGACTGGGGAGGCTGGGGAGACTGGGGAGGCTGTGGAGACTGGGGAGGCTGGGGAGACTGGGGAGACTGGGGAGAGGGAGACTGGGGAGAGAGAGTCTGGGAAGGCTGGGGAGGCTGGCAGGACAAAACAATATGAGTTAAAAGTGATCTGTGTGCCAGGGCTTATGTCGATCAGGGCAGCAGGAAAACAAGCTGTAGGTCCCTCGGACAGGAAGAGGAAGAGCACAGAAAGGCCCTTTATTTCTTAAAGGGGAGGGGAGATCATGGAATTGTTTCTTAAAGATACAATAATAATGAAGATCATTTCCCATCAGCCTTCACTTCCGTAGTAGCCAGTATTCTTCTAGCAGTCCCCCGCCACAGGAGTAACATTATAGCACTACATTGAGGAATTAGGACAAGTCACATCAATCTCTGGTGAATATCATGTAAAAAGGGACTGTAGTGTTGGTGATCTAATGTACTCTGACTCTCATTGGAGAGGAGAGGAGAGGAGAGGAGAGGAGAGGAGAGGAGAGGAGAGGAGAGGAGAGGAGAGGAGAGGAGAGGAGAGGAGAGGAGAGGAGAGGAGAGGAGGATGGAGAATAGATCATCACCCTATGTGATTGGTCCTCAGTGATATCTCCAGTTCCCTCAGAACCTTAGTGGATTCCTGGACCCGCCTTCGGAACTTCTTGCGTGTGACTCCTGGGTCTAAGTAGCCCCGTAGCTTGGAGATGTAGGCATGAGGAGGGTTCTTCACCTGAAACCGTTCCTAATATAACACACCGGGAAGAGGGAGGACAGAGTGAGCAGTGCAGCGTAAAAGGTTTCTAATCATCATGAAGTGAAAACTAAACCTACACTGGAAATATATATGTTTCTATCAAAACTATTAGCATTGCTTCATAGCTATTGGTTTCTGAATAGACCAGACATGTGGGATTGTAGAGCTGTAGTTGTGGGTTTGTAGAGGTGTAGTTGTGGGTTTGTAGAGGTGTAGTTGTGGGTTTGTAGAGGTGTAGTTGTGGGCTTGTAGAGGTGTAGTTGTGGGTTTGTGGAGGTGTAGTTGTGGGCTGTAGAGGTGTAGTTGTGGGCTTGTAGAGGTGTAATTGTGGGATTGTAGAGGTGTAGTTGTGGGTTTGTAGAGGTGTAGTTGTGGGATTGTAGAGGTGTAGTTGTGGGCTTGTAGAGGTGTAGTTGTGGGTTTGTGGAGGTGTAGTTGTAGTTGTGGGTTTGTAGAGGTGGAGTTGTGGGCTTGTAGAGGTGTAGTTGTGGGTTTGTAGAGGTGTAGTTGTGGGTTTGTAGAGGTGTAGTTGTGGGTTTGTGGAGGTGTAGTTGTAGTTGTGGGTTTGTAGAGGTGGAGTTGTGGGTTTGTAGAGGTGTAGTTGTGGGTTTGTAGAGGTGTAGTTGTGGGCTTGTAGAGGTGTAGTTGTGGGTTTGTGGAGGTGTAGTTGTGGGCTGTAGAGGTGTAGTTGTGGGTTTGTAGAGGTGTAGTTGTGGGATTGTAGAGGTGTAGTTGTGGGCTGTAGAGGTGTAGTTGTGGGCTTGTAGAGGTGTAATTGTGGGATTGTAGAGGTGTAGTTGTGGGTTTGTAGAGGTGGAGTTGTGGGCTTGTAGAGGTGTAGTTGTGGGTTTGTAGAGGTGTAGTTGTGGGATTGTAGAGGTGTAGTTGTGGGCTTGTAGAGGTGTAGTTGTGGGTTTGTGGAGGTGTAGTTGTAGTTGTTTGTTTGTAGAGGTGGAGTTGTGGGCTTGTAGAGGTGTAGTTGTGGGTTTGTAGAGGTGTAGTTGTGGGTTTGTAGAGGTGTAGTTGTGGGTTTGTGGAGGTGTAGTTGTAGTTGTGGGTTTGTAGAGGTGGAGTTGTGGGCTTGTAGAGGTGGAGTTGTGGGCTTGTAGAGGTGTAATTGTGGGTTTGTAGAGGTGTAGTTGTGGGCTTGTAGAGGTGTAGTTGTGGGTTTGTGGAGGTGTAGTTGTGGGCTGTAGAGGTGTAGTTGTGGGCTTGTAGAGGTGTAATTGTGGGATTGTAGAGGTGTAGTTGTGGGTTTGTAGAGGTGTAGTTGTGGGATTGTAGAGGTGTAGTTGTGGGCTTGTAGAGGTGTAGTTGTGGGTTTGTGGAGGTGTAGTTGTAGTTGTGGGTTTGTAGAGGTGGAGTTGTGGGCTTGTAGAGGTGTAGTTGTGGGTTTGTAGAGGTGTAGTTGTGGGTTTGTAGAGGTGTAGTTGTGGGTTTGTGGAGGTGTAGTTGTAGTTGTGGGTTTGTAGAGGTGGAGTTGTGGGTTTGTAGAGGTGTAGTTGTGGGTTTGTAGAGGTGTAGTTGTGGGCTTGTAGAGGTGTAGTTGTGGGTTTGTGGAGGTGTAGTTGTGGGCTGTAGAGGTGTAGTTGTGGGTTTGTAGAGGTGTAGTTGTGGGATTGTAGAGGTGTAGTTGTGGGCTGTAGAGGTGTAGTTGTGGGCTTGTAGAGGTGTAATTGTGGGATTGTAGAGGTGTAGTTGTGGGTTTGTAGAGGTGGAGTTGTGGGCTTGTAGAGGTGTAGTTGTGGGTTTGTAGAGGTGTAGTTGTGGGATTGTAGAGGTGTAGTTGTGGGCTTGTAGAGGTGTAGTTGTGGGTTTGTGGAGGTGTAGTTGTAGTTGTTTGTTTGTAGAGGTGGAGTTGTGGGCTTGTAGAGGTGTAGTTGTGGGTTTGTAGAGGTGTAGTTGTGGGTTTGTAGAGGTGTAGTTGTGGGTTTGTGGAGGTGTAGTTGTAGTTGTGGGTTTGTAGAGGTGGAGTTGTGGGCTTGTAGAGGTGGAGTTGTGGGCTTGTAGAGGTGTAATTGTGGGATTGTAGAGCTGTAGTTGAGGGTTTGTAGAGGTGTAGTTGTGGGTTTGTAGAGGTGTAGTTGTGGGATTGTGTAGGTGTGGGATTGTTCACTTGTAGTAACCTACATGTGTTGTAGTTTTTAAAGGAGTTTACCTGGTCACAGATGAGGTCCCATTTCTTGTCATTATCATACTGTCTGAGGAGTCTGGCTTTGTCAGGAGGAAGGTTCATGGAATTCTGAAAACACAAGACAATATTTCATCAGTCACACCCCAATGCAATATCAGTGCAGACAGCTTTGTTGAACCATTCATTGATAATTTCATCATAATTCATAATTTCATGACCTTTCCAGAGCTGACGACCCTGCCTCAGTATATTGTGTTGTTTGAGACCAGTTTAGTGTCTTTTAGGGCCTTGGACGGGTCAACACGTCCTGTCCCGAATCCTGGGCAGTGACACAGGCATATGATCTCACTTCCTGTTGACTTGAGCTCATCCAAAACCCTCAAATGTGTCCCAAATGGAATCCTATTCTCTATATAGTGCACTACTTTAGAGCCCTATGGGCCCTATGGACCCTGGTCGAAAGTACTGCACTATACAGGGAATAGGGTAGACTTTGGGTTGCAGCCCTCCTCTGCGGTTGGTTGCAACAAGCTTCTAGAACTTTCAGTCCGTCTACAATGCCCCTTTTAACCACATGCTATATGGACTACAGCCTCTCTGTCTGTCTATCAGAGAGGAATATTACTACCTTCTGATGACTGTCACTTATCAAGCAAAAAAAACACATAACATGAGAACTGAGAGCCACAGGACAGGCAACATCACAGTTTTACTACTATGGCCCAAACGAGGTCATTCAACATGACTGCTCTAGTCTCATTTGTTGTTTAAGTGTGTGTGTGTGTGTGTGTGTGTGTGTGTGTGTGTGTGTGTGTGTGTGTGTGTGTGTGTGTGTGTGTGCTCTGTTTTCTCAGTCAGCCTCAGACTTGGGACCCCCCCCCCATTTTACATCCCAAATACAGAGCCCCGCAGCCACGACATGCGGTCACGCACGCAAACAAGTGCGAGTACAAACACACACGCACACAATGACACGCACACCACAAAATGCCTGTCAGCTTGATCTCTGTATGGCCTCACCCCCTGGCTTCCCCCCTGGCCTCTCCCCTGACCTCCCCTAGCCTCTCCCCTGGCCTCTCCCCTGGCCTCTCCCCTGGCCTCTCCCCTGGCTTCCCCCTGGTCTCCCCCTGGCCTCTCCCTTGGCCTCTCCCCTGACCTCCCCTGGCCTCTCCCCTGGCCTCCCCTGGCCTCCCCCCTGGCCTCACCCTATCTCTCCTGCTGACACACACAGGCTAGTTCTCGAATCCTCTTTCCTCGTTCATCTTTCCTTCTTGCATTTTCTCTCCTCGCCTCCTTCTCAAAACACACTGGAGGAGATGAGGTGAGAGACCTCCAGTGCAGTTGAGGAGATAGGAGGCGAGGAGATAGAGCTTTAACAGACGACAACCCAGTCTAGTCATGATCATCTGGATCCTCCTTTAACCAGCAGTAGCACCTGTACTGCAACTCACCTTTTAGCTGGGAATGTGTACAAGATGAAATGTACCAACCAACCAATACACCATTCTATTAGTAGCACCAGCATCACCATGTATTATCAGGTATTATCGTGTATTACCTATGCTTTGCTATTCCTATCTCTACAACGATTCATAGCAGTGGAATATCACATGTAAAGTGTATTTTTATTTATTTTCCACAGTGCGGTGGGGTGATTGGATCTTTCCATCAGCAACATGAATCATGTTGGACTGAATGTCTGAGGGGATGAATGAAGACCGTGGCACATTGCTTCTGTGCTGTGGAGTACTGCTGAGGTAGCCTGGAAATCCTGACACAATCACACTACAGTAGTGAAACAAACATGAAACGGAGGTGAATACAGTCTGGATTTCCAGGCTACTGCTGAGGAAGAGTGCCATTGACTCAGACTTACATAAGATAGCAACTATAATAATTGATCCTTTGAATGTTTACGATGAACTAGTAACATTTTCTGCCTTTTTAAACGAAGAAAAATAATTCCTGATTGAAACTGAAACTCTAAAAATGAAGAAAAATGATTCAACCAACAACAACAAAAATCTCTGAGAACTATATTGGTCCCTGACTGTAGAGGAGAGATCAGTCACAATGTGTTACAGTAGGGCTCTTTGACAAGACATTGCCTTCCAAATGACACTCTATCCCCTATACTATATATATACTATATAGTGCTATAATACTATATATATACTATATAGTGCTATAATACTATATATATACTATATAGTGCTATAATACTATATCTATACTATATAGTGCTATAATAATATATATACTATATAGTGCTATAATACTATATATATACTATATAGTGCTATAATACTATATATATACTATATAGTGCTATAATACTATATCTATACTATATAGTGCTATAATACTATATATATACTATAGAGTGCTATAATACTATATATATACTATAGAGTGCTATAATACTATATATATACTATATAGTGCTATAATACTATATCTATACTATATAGTGCTATAATACTATATATATATATATACTATATAGTGTTATAATACTATATCTATACTATATAGTGCTATAATACTATATATATACTATATAGTGCTATAATACTATATATATACTATATAGTGCTATAATACTATATCTATACTATAATACTATATATATACTATATAGTGCTATAATACTATATCTATACTATATAGTGCTATAATACTATATATATACTATATAGTGCTATAATACTATATCTATACTATAATACTATATATATACTATATAGTGCTATAATACTATATATATACTATATAGTGCTATAATACTATATATATACTATATAGTGCTATAATACTATATATATACTATGTATATAGTATATAGTGCTATAATACTATATATATACTATATAGTGCTATAATACTATATATATACTATATAGTGCTATAATACTATATCTATACTATATAGTGCTATAATACTATATATATACTATATAGTGCTATAATACTATATATATACTATATAGTGCTATAATACTATATCTATACTATATAGTGCTATAATACTATATATATACTATAGAGTGCTATAATACTATATATATACTATAGAGTGCTATAATACTATATATATACTATATAGTGCTATAATACTATATCTATACTATATAGTGCTATAATACTATATATATATATATATATATATACTATATAGTGTTATAATACTATATCTATACTATATAGTGCTATAATACTATATATATACTATATAGTGCTATAATATTATATATATACTATATAGTGTTATAATACTATATCTATACTATATAGTGCTATAATACTATATATACTATATAGTGCTATAATACTATACATACACTATATAGTGCTATAATACTATATCTATACTATAATACTATATATATACTATATAGTGCTATAATACTATATCTATACTATATAGTGCTATAATACTATATCTATACTATATAGTGCTATAATACTATATCTATAGTATATAGTACTATAATACTATATATATACTATAATACTATATATATACTATATAGTGCTATAATACTATATATATACTATATAGTGCTATAATACTATATATATACTATATAGTGCTATAATGTTATATATATACTATATAGTGCTATAATACTATATATATATTATATAGTGCTATAATACTATATATATACTATATAGTGCTATAATACTATATATATATACTATATAGTGCTATAATACTATATCTATACTATATAGTACTATAATACTATATATATACTATATAGTGCTATAATACTATATCTATACTATATAGTGCTATAATACTATATATGTATACTATATAGTGTTATAATACTATATACTATATAGTGCTATAATACTATATATATACTATATAGTGCTATAATACTATATATATACTATATAGTGCTATAATACTATATCTATACTATAATACTATATATATACTATATAGTGCTATAATACTATATCTATACTATATAGTGCTATAATACTATTTATATACTATATAGTGCTATAATACTATATCTATACTATACAGTGCTATAATACTATATCTATACTATATAGTGCTATAATACTATATCTATACTATATAGTGCTATAATACTATATATATACTATATAGTGCTATAATACTATATATATACTATATAGTGCTATAATACTATATCTATACTATATAGGGGATAGAGTGCCATTTTAGACGTAGCCAGAAAAAACACAGACGCTGAGCATTCCAGCCTCTGCCTTCCAAAACGCAGAAAAAACACAGACGCTGAGCATTCCAGCCTCTGCCTTCCAAAACGCAGAAAAAACACAGCTGAGCAGTCCAGCCTCTGCCTTCCAAAATGCAGAAAAAAAACACAGCTGAGCATTCCAGCCTCTGCCTTCCAAAACGCAGAAAAAAACACAGCTGAGCATTCCAGCCTCTGCCTTCCAAAACGCAGAAAAAAAACACAGCTGAGCAGTCCAGCCTCTGCCTTCCAAAACGCAGAAAAAAACACAGCTGAGCATTCCAACCTCTGCCTTCCAAAACGCAGAAAAAACACAGACGCTGAGCATTCCAGCCTCTGCCTTCCAAAACACAGAAAAAAAACACAGCTGAGCAGTCCAACCTCTGCCTTCCAAAACGCAGAAAAAAACACAGCTGAGCATTCCAACCTCTGCCTTCCAAAACGCAGAAAAAACACAGACCCTGAGCATTCCAGATGTCCAGAATTAGGTTACACAAGGAATACGTCCTGTTTATAATGGTTACAAATTTGCTATAAATCCTCTCTCTCACAGTCTCTCTCCTCCCCCGCTTGTCTCTCTTGGGGGAGAATGTTATCTACAACACAGTCTCTCTCTCTCCACTTCAGAAGGGCACACACTGAAGGACTATTCATGTGTGAGCTGCCTCTCATTTATTCCAAATGTCAGAAACACAGTGGGAAACTGACCACAAACTGACCACTTGTGGGTTACCAAATCAAATCAAATGTAATTAGTCACATGCGCCGAATACAACCTTACAGTGAAATGATTACTTACGAGCCCCTAACCAACAATGCAATTTAAAAAAAATATGAATAAGAATAAGAGATAAAAGTACAAAGTAATTAAAGAGCAGCAGTAAAATAACAATAGCGAGACTATATACAGGTGGGTACCGGTACAGAGTCATTGTGCAGGGGCACCAGTTAGTTGAGGTAATATGTACATGTAGGTAGAGTTATTAAAGTGACTATGCATAGATGACAACAGAGAGTAGCAGTGGTGTGAAGAGGGGGAGGGCAATGCAAATAGTCTGGGTAGCCATTTGACTAGGTCTTCGGGAGTCTTATGGCTTGGGGGTAGAAGCTGTTTAGAAGCCTCTTGAACCTAGACTTGGCACTCCGGTACCACTTGCCCTGCGGTAGCAGAGAGAACAGTCTAAGACTAGGGTGGCTGGAGTCTTTGACAATTGTTAGTGCCTTCCTCTGACACCGCCTGTGTAGAGGTCCTGGATGGCAGGAAGCTTGGTGATGTACTGGGACGTATACACTAGTATAGTCTTCAGTCTCCTGAGGAGGAATAGGTTTTGTCGTGCCCTCTTCATGACTGTCTTGGTTTGCTTGGACCATGTTAGTTTTTGGTGATGCGGAACACAAGGAACTTGAAGCTCTCAACCTGCTCCACTGCAGCCCCGTCGATGAGAATGGGGGCATGCTCAGTCCACTTTTTCCAGTAGTCCACAATCATCTCCTTTGTCTTGATCACGTTGAGGGAGAGGTTGTTGTCCTGGCACCACTCTCTGACCTCCTCCCTATAGGCTGTCTCGTCGTTGTCTGTGATCAGGCCTAGTACTGGCAAATTTAATGATGGTGTTGGAGTCGTGCCTGGCCGTGCAGTCATGATGAACAGGGAGTACAGGAGGGGACTAACCACGCACCCCTGAGGGACCCCTGTGTTGAGGATCAGCGTGGCGGATGTGTTGTTATCTACCCTTACCACCTGGGGGCGGCCCGTCAGGTCAGGATGTCCACAAATACAGTAATGTTGTTTACCACTTCTGTTAGCTTCTTTCTTTCTTTATTTTTTATTTCAAATTTATTCAACCAGGTGGCCAGTCGAGAACAAGTTCTCATTTACAACTGCGACCTGGCCAAGATAAAGCAGTGTGACACAAACAACAACACAGAGTTTCACATGGAATAAACAAACATACAGTCAATAATATAATAGAAAAGTCTATATACAGTGTGTGGAAATGAGGTAAGGGAGGTAAGGCAATAAATAGACCATAGTGGCGAAATAATTACAATTGAGCAAATTAGTGAAAGATGTGCAGAAGATGAATGTGCAAGTAGAGATACCGGGGTGCAAAGGAACAACAACAAAAAAATAACAGTATGGGGGTGAGGTAGTTGGATGGGCTATTTACAGATGAGCTATGTACAGGTGCAGTGATCTGTGAGCTGCTCTGATAGCTGGTGCTTAAAGTTAGATAGGTAGATATGAGTCTCCAGCTTCAGTGATTTTTGCAATTAGTTCCAGTCATTGGCAGCAGAAAACTGCTGCCGGCCAAAGGAGGAATTGACTTTGGGGATGACCAGTGAAATATACCTGATGGAGCGCGTGCTACAGGTGGGTGCTGCTATGGTGTCCAGTGAGCTGAGATTAAGGCGGGGCTTTACCTAGCAGACTTATAGATGACCTGGAGCCAGTGGGTTTGGCGACGAATATGAAGTGAGGGCCAGCCAACGAGAGTATACAGGTCACAGTGGTGGGTAGTATATGGGGCTTTGGTGAGAAAACAGATGGCACTGTGATAGACTGCATACAATTTGCTGAGTAGAGTGTTGGAGAGTATTTTGTAAATGACATCGCCGAAGTCAAGGATCGGTAGGATAGTCAGTTTTACGAGGGTATGTTTGGCAGGGAGTACAGGGGGAGTACGTACAAGGGAGTACGTATGGACCTTGTTGGAGAACTAATTATGTTTGCTAGGGACTATGGAGAGAGAAAGGTAGGGACTAGTGAGAGAGAGAGAGAGAGAGAGGTAGGGACTAGGGAGAGAGAGAGAGAGGGAGAGATAGGTAGGGACTAGGGAGAGAGAGAGGTAGGGACTAGGGAGCGAGAGCGAGAGAGAGAGAGTGTGTTAGGGACTAGGGAGAGAGAGAGGTAGGGACTAGGGAGAGAGAGAGGTAGGGACTAGGGGGAGAGAGAAAGGTAGGGACTAGGAAGGGAGCGAGTTAGGGACAAGGGAGAGAGAGAGAGAGAGAGGTAGGGACTAGGGAGAGAGGTAGGGACTAGGGGGAGAGAGAGAGGAAGGGACTAGGAAGAGAGAGAGGTAGGGACTAGGGAGAGAGAGGTAGGGACTAGTGAGAGAGAGAGAGAGAGAGAGAGAGAGGTAGAGACTAGGGGGAGAGCGAGAGAGCGAGAGGTGTAGGGACTAGGGAGAAAGAGAGGTAGGGACTAGGGAGAGAGAGAGAGAGAGAGAGAGAGAGAGAGACAGAGAGAGAGAGAGAGAGAGAGAGAGAGCGGTAGGGACTAGGGAGAGAGAGAGGTAGAGACAAGGGAGAGAGAGAGGGGTAGGGACTAGGGAGAGAGAGAGCGAGCGAGAGAGAGAGAGAGCGGTAGGGACTAGGGAGAGAGAGGTAGGGACAAGGGAGAGAGAGAGAGGTAGGGACTAGGGAGAGAGAAAGGTAGGGACTAGGGAGAGAGCGAGAGGTAGGGACTAGGGAGAGCGAGAGGTAGGGACTAGGGAGGTAGGGACCAGGGAGAGAGAGAGGGGTATGGACTAGGGAGAGAGAGGGGTAGGGACTAGGGAGAGAGAGAGAGGTAGGGACTAGGGAGAGACAGGTAGGGACTAGGGAGGTAGGGACCAGGGAGAGAGAGAGAGGTAGGGACTAGGGAGAGACAGGTAGGGACTAGGGAGGTAGGGACCAGGGAGAGAGAGACAGGTAGGGACTAGGGAGGTAGGGACCAGGGAGAGAGAGAGAGGTAGGGACTTGACTACGACAGTGTTCCTCTTGCCTCTCTAGGCCCTCTGACTGCTGTCTGCAACACACACAGAGACAGAGAAGATGTTTCCCCTCAAGGTAGAATATGGTCAATTCGCCCACTGTGACTGCAACACACACAGCGACAGAGAAGATGTTTCCCCTCAGGGTAGAATATGGTAATTTAGCTAACTTAATTTGAGTTTCTACTTCCTGTGTTTCCAAGAAGAGAATATGGAACGTATCAAGGCAATATTCCTTTTTTTAACTCTTGAACTAATACAATTCAACAAAGTTAGTTCCTCTCCTGAGTGTTATGGAATAAGGAAGGAAAAATAGAGTGATGCAGAAAGAAACTCATGTGTTGTGTTCGTCATCGTGCTCATCATCGTGTTCGTCATCGTGCTCGTCATCGTGCTCATCATCGTGTTCGTCATCGTGCTCGTCATAGTGCTCGTCATCGTGTTCGTCATCGTGCTCGTCATCGTGCTCATCATCGTGTTCGTCATCGTGCTCGTCATCGTGCTCGTCATCGTGTTCGTCATCGTGCTCGTCATCGTGCTCATCATCGTCGTCGCCATGCTCGTCATAGTGCTCGTCATCGTGTTCGTCATCGTGTTCGTCGCCATCGTGCGTCGCCATCGCGTGCGTCGCCATCGTGCTCATCGCCGTCGCCATCGTGTTCGCCATCGTGTTCGCCATCGTGCGTCGCCATCGTGCGTCGCCATCGTGCTCGCCATCGTGTTCGTCATCGTGCGTCGCCATCGTGCGTCGCCATCGTGCTCATCATCGTGTTCGTCATCGTGCTCGTCATCGTGTTCGTCATCGTGCTCGTCATCGTGTTCGTCATCATGCTCGTCATCGTTTTCGTCATCGTGTTCGTCATCGTGCTTGTCATCGTGCTCGTCATCGTCTTCGTCATCGTGCTCGTCATCGTGTTCGTCATCGTGCTAGTCATCGTGCTCGTCATCGTGCTCATCATCGTGCTCGTCATCGTGTTCGTCATCGTGTTCGTCATCGTGCTCGTCATCGTGCTCGTCATCGTGCTCGTCATCGTGTTCGTCATCGTGCTCGTCATCGTGCTCGTCATCGTGTTCGTCATCGTGCTCGTCATCGTGTTCGTCATCGTGCTCGTCATCGTGTTCGTCATCATGCTCGTCATCGTTTTCGTCATCGTGTTCGTCATCGTGCTTGTCATCGTGCTCGTCATCGTCTTCGTCATCGTGCTCGTCATCGTGTTCGTCATCGTGCTAGTCATCGTGCTCGTCATCGTGCTCGCCATCGTGCTCGGCATCGTGTTCGTCATCGTGCTCGTTATCGTGCTCGTCATCCTTCCACTCTGCCCACCACATCTCCCATGCAAACAGCCTGTCTTGTTTGACCTGAGATTGATCGGCCTGCTTGACAAAGGAGTGAATACACAGCTCTGTTTTGATTCTGTGAAGTCAATGCCATTCCCATCCTATGACATTTGAGCTATTTTTTTCCAACAGCATATTGCAATACAGTAGCCAGTGGGCAGGGTAACAACACTGCCCTAATTCACCACACATCTAACATTTATTATCATAGCCTGGGCCAGATCTGTTTGTGCTGTCTTGCCAATGACAATAGAATAGGCAGGATAGCACAAACAGGTCTGTGGCCAGGCTTTTGTTATCATCATCTATGGGCCACACTGACCAGCTATAGCAGTTACATAATCACCAGAAGAGTTTCACTAAGGATTAGGCTTCCATTGTAATCATGAGTGAGAAGAGAAAGAGCTGCCAGGATGAGGAGGCTGCAGAGAAAAGAAAGAGAGAGATTGAGAGAGGAGACAGAGACAGAGAAAGAAAGAGAGAGATTGAGAGAGGAGACAGAGAAAGAAAGAGAGATTGAGAGAGACAGACAGAAAAAGAGAAAGAAAGAGAGAGATTGAGAGAGGAGACAGAGACAGAGAAAGAAAGAGAGAGATTAAGAGAGGAGACAGAGACAGAAAGAGAGAGATTGAGAGAGACAGACAGAAAAAGAGAAAGAAAGAGAGAGATTGAGA
Source organism: Oncorhynchus nerka (assembly GCF_034236695.1). NCBI lineage: Eukaryota > Metazoa > Chordata > Actinopteri > Salmoniformes > Salmonidae > Oncorhynchus > Oncorhynchus nerka. Next base: position 80,671,819 of record NC_088402.1, read on the forward strand.
GAGGAGACAGAGACAGAGAAAGAAAGAGAGAGATTGAGAGAGGAGACAGAGAAAGAAAGAGAGAGATTGAGAGAGGAGACAGAGAAAGAAAGAGAGAGATTGAGAGAGACAGACAGAAAAAGAGAAAGAAAGAGAGAGATTGAGAGAGGAGACAGAGACAGAGAAAGAATGAGAGAGATTGAGAGAGGAGACAGAGACAGAGAAAGAATGAGAGAGATTGAGAGAGGAGACAGAGACAGAGAAAGAAAGAGAGAGATTGAGAGAGGAGACAGAGAAAGAAAGAGAGAGATTGAGAGAGACAGACAGAAAAAGAGAAAGAAAGAGAGAGATTGAGAGAGGAGACAGACAGAGAAAGAAAGAGAGAGATTGAGAGAGGAGACAGAGAAAGAAAGAGAGAGATTGAGAGAGACAGACAGAAAAAGAGAAAGAAAGAGAGAGATTGAGAGAGGAGACAGAGACAGAGAAAGAATGAGAGAGATTGAGAGAGGAGACAGAGACAGAGAAAGAAAGAGAGAGATTGAGAGAGGAGACAGAGAAAGAAAGAGAGAGATTGAGAGAGACAGACAGAAAAAGAGAAAGAAATAGAGAGATTGAGAGAGGAGACAGAGACAGAGAAAGAATGAGAGAGATTGAGAGAGGAGACAGAGACAGAGAAAGAAAGAGAGAGATTGAGAGAGGAGACAAAGAAAGAAAGAGAGAGATTGAGAGAGACAGACAGAAAAATAGAAAGAAAGAGAGATATTGAGAGAGGAGACAGAGACAGAGAAAGAATGAGAGAGATTGAGAGAAAGAAAGAGAGAGATTGAGAGAGGAGACAGAGACAGAGAAAGAATGAGAGAGATTGAGAGAGGAGACAGAGAAAGAATGAGAGAGATTGAGAGAGGAGACAGAGACAGAGAAAGAAAGAGAGAGATTGAGAGAGGAGACAAAGAAAGAAAGAGAGAGATTGAGAGAGGAGACAGAGACAGAGAAAGAAAGAGAGAGATTGAGAGAGACAGACAGAAAGAAAGAGAGAGATTGAGAGAGGAGACAGAGACAGAGAAAGAATGAGAGAGATTGAGAGAGGAGACAGAGACAGAGAAAGAAAGAGAGATTGAGAGAGGAGACAGAGAAAGAAAGAGAGAGATTGAGAGAGGAGATAGAGACAGAGAAAGAATGAGAGAGATTGAGAGAGGAGACAGAGAAAGAAAGAGAGAGATTGAGAGAGGAGACAGAGACAGAGAAAGAATGAGAGATTGAGAGAGGAGACAGAGACAGAGAAAGAAAGAGAGATTGAGAGAGGAGACAGAGAAAGAAAGAGAGAGATTGAGAGAGGAGATAGAGACAGAGAAAGAATGAGAGAGATTGAGAGAGGAGACAGAGAAAGAAAGAGAGAGATTGAGAGAGGAGATAGAGACAGAGAAAGAATGAGAGAGATTGAGAGAGGAGACAGAGAAAGAAAGAGAGAGATTGAGAGAGACAGACAGAGACAGAGAAAGAAAGAGAGAGATTGAGAGAGGAGACAGAGAAAGAAAGAGAGAGATTGAGAGAGGAGACAGAGACAGAGAAAGAAAGAGAGAGATTGAGAGAGACAGACAGAAAGAAAGAGAGAGATTGAGAGAGGAGACAGAGACAGAGAAAGAATGAGAGAGATTGAGAGAGGAGACAGAGACAGAGAAAGAAAGAGAGATTGAGAGAGGAGACAGAGAAAGAAAGAGAGAGATTGAGAGAGGAGATAGAGACAGAGAAAGAATGAGAGAGATTGAGAGAGGAGACAGAGAAAGAAAGAGAGAGATTGAGAGAGGAGATAGAGACAGAGAAAGAATGAGAGAGATTGAGAGAGGAGACAGAGAAAGAAAGAGAGAGATTGAGAGAGACAGACAGAGACAGAGAAAGAAAGAGAGAGATTGAGAGAGGAGACAGAGAAAGAAAGAGAGAGATTGAGAGAGACAGACAGAAAAAGAGAAAGAAAGAGAGAGATTGAGAGAGGAGACAGAGACAGAGAAAGAATGAGAGAGATTGAGAGAGGAGACAGAGACAGAGAAAGAATGAGAGAGATTGAGAGAGGAGACAGAGAAAGAAAGAGAGAGATTGAGAGAGGAGACAGAGACAGAGAAAGAATGAGAGAGATTGAGAGAGGAGACAGAGACAGAGAAAGAAAGAGAGATTGAGAGAGGAGACAGAGAAAGAAAGAGAGAGATTGAGAGAGGAGATAGAGACAGAGAAAGGATGAGAGAGATTGAGAGAGGAGACAGAGAAAGAAAGAGAGAGATTGAGAGAGGAGATAGAGACAGAGAAAGAATGAGAGAGATTGAGAGAGGAGACAGAGAAAGAAAGAGAGAGATTGAGAGAGACAGACAGAAAAAGAGAAAGAAAGAGAGAGATTGAGAGAGGAGACAGAGAAAGAAAGAGAGAGATTGAGAGAGGAGACAGAGACAGAGAAAGAAAGAGAGAGATTGAGAGAGACAGACAGAAAGAAAGAGAGAGATTGAGAGAGGAGACAGAGACAGAGAAAGAATGAGAGAGATTGAGAGAGGAGACAGAGACAGAGAAAGAAAGAGAGATTGAGAGAGGAGACAGAGAAAGAAAGAGAGAGATTGAGAGAGGAGATAGAGACAGAGAAAGAATGAGAGAGATTGAGAGAGGAGACAGAGAAAGAAAGAGAGAGATTGAGAGAGGAGATAGAGACAGAGAAAGAATGAGAGAGATTGAGAGAGGAGACAGAGAAAGAAAGAGAGAGATTGAGAGAGACAGACAGAGACAGCGAAAGAAAGAGAGAGATTGAGAGAGGAGACAGAGAAAGAAAGAGAGAGATTGAGAGAGACAGACAGAAAAAGAGAAAGAAAGAGAGAGATTGAGAGAGGAGACAGAGACAGAGAAAGAATGAGAGAGATTGAGAGAGGAGACAGAGACAGAGAAAGAATGAGAGAGATTGAGAGAGGAGACAGAGACAGAGAAAGAAAGAGAGAGATTGAGAGAGGAGACAGAGAAAGAAAGAGAGAGATTGAGAGAGGAGACAGAGAAAGAAAGAGAGAGATTGAGAGAGACAGACAGAAAAAGAGAAAGAAAGAGAGAGATTGAGAGAGGAGACAGAGAAATAATGAGAGAGATTGAGAGAGGAGACAAGAGACAGAGAAAGAATGAGAGAGATTGAGAGAGAAGACAGAGACAGAGAAAGAAAGAGAGAGATTGAGAGAGGAGACAGAGAAAGAAAGAGAGATTGAGAGAGACAGACAGAAAAAGAGAAAGAAAGAGAGAGATTGAGAGAGGAGACAGAGACAGAGAAAGAAAGAGAGAGATTAAGAGAGGAGACAGAGACAGAGAAAGAAAGAGAGAGATTGAGAGAGGAGACAGAGACAGAGAAAGAAAGAGAGAGATTAAGAGAGGAGACAGAGACAGAGAAAGAAAGAGAGAGATTGAGAGAAAGAAAGAGAGAGATTAAGAGAGGAGACAGAGAAAGAAAGAGAGAGAGTCCCAGGTCAGGACCAGCCAAGTACCACAGAGATTCAGCACGCAGCACAGACGTCATAATCACCAGGGACCAGAGACTTCATCTCCCCTATACACCTTCTCCAGCCATATGAGTCCAGCCAGTTCTCTAGCTGAGTTGTCTCACTGAGCTCCACTTATCCTATAGTTCAGTTTATGGCCTGCAAAGCAGCTAGAGTAGCAGCATTGTCTGAGCCAGAGCATCCCATCGGGCAGGAGCCTCCGGTTTCTGGAGTGTGAGGCAGCTTGACGTTCAACTACACCCCCTGGACAGGACGCTAGTCTACCGCAGGGCCTTAAAGCAGCCAGAAGCTCCCAAATGAACTACTGAGAGAAACGTGGAGGACCAACAGGATGTTTCACAAGCTTTACTTTCCCACAGATCCAACCCCTAGAAAGGGATATGGGTTAACACAGGACAGATATACTGTACCAAATTAGACCATGAGTAATAGACAGCTTCAACAGTTTAGTACTACGGTCCTATCAACAGTTTAGTACTATGGTCCTATCAACAGTTTAGTACTATGGTCCTATCAACAGTTTAGTACTACGGTCCTATCAACAGTTTAGTACTACGGTCCTATCAACAGTTTAGTACTATGGTCCTATCAACGGTCCTATCAACAGTTTAGTACTACGGTCCTATCAACAGTTTAGTACTACGGTCCTATCAACAGTTTAGTACTACGGTCCTATCAACAGTTTAGTACTACGGTCCTATCAACAGTTTAGCACTACGGTCCTATCAACAGTTTAGTACTACGGTCCTATCAACTGTTTAGTACTACGGTCCTATCAACAGTTTAGTACTACGGTCCTATCAACAGTTTAGTACTACGGTCCTATCAACAGTTTAGTACTCCTATCGGTCCTATCAACAGTTTAGTACTACGGTCCTATCAACAGTTTAGCACTACGGTCCTATCAACAGTTTAGTACTACGGTCCTATCAACTGTTTATTACTACGGTCCTATCAACAGTTTAGTACTACGGTCCTATCAACAGTTTAGTACTACGGTCCTATCAACAGTTTAGTACTATGGTCCTATCAACGGTCCTATCAACAGTTTAGTACTACGGTCCTATCAACAGTTTAGTACTACGGTCCTATCAACAGTTTAGTACTACGGTCCTATCAACAGTTTAGTACTACGGTCCTATCAACAGTTTAGTACTACGGTCCTATCAACAGTTTAGTACTACGGTCCTATCAACAGTTTAGTACTACGGTCCTATCAACAGTTTAGTACTACGGTCCTATCAACAGTTTAGTACTACACAGTTTAGTACTACGGTCCTATCAACAGTTTAGTACTACGGTCCTATCAACGGTCCTATCAACAGTTTAGTACTACGGTCCTATCCACAGTTTAGTACTACGGTCCTATCAACAGTTTAGTACTAGTTTAGTATACGGTCCTATCCAGTTTAGTATCACACAGTTTAGTACTACACAGTTTAGTACTACGGTCCTATCAACAGTTTAGTACTACGGTCCTATCAACGGTCCTATCAACAGTTTAGTACTACGGTCCTATCCACAGTTTAGTACTACGGTCCTATCAACAGTTTAGTACTACGGTCCTATCACCAGAGATTCCTCCCATAGTCCCATGTTCTACTGAAATAACACTGGAAAAACAGAGATGTGTATTCCTGGAGCTGGAGGACTCTAGTTTGTTTTGTTTGATTGTTTCTAGTTGGTGTCCAGATATCACACATCTGTTTATTTCATCAAGATCTCTGTGGTATAGTCTCAAATACAAACAAGCCCAATAAAGAGCTCTCTGTTCAGGTAAAAACCCATGTCAATCTGGAAGTTATTAAGCAAATGAATACATAGTGGGTGGGATTGTCTCTCTGTTTGAAATCCATAGGCTGACCAAGATTGAATGTGATGCATCTTCAAAACATAGAAAACTAGATCCCAGTCACAGAGCCAAACTGATGAAATCCCGTTATCTCAAATTGCTGAGAACTGCAATGTAGTTTCAACACTAGACACTACTTCTAAGAATCTGTCTACTAGTTTAAAAGTATGCATGGAAACAGATGAAACTGTATCTGTCCCTTTCTAGTTCACCCTGTCTACCATTTGATGTGCTGAACAGACGCCAGACGTTGTCATCACTCTTTCTAAGGAGAGGAAAGAGAGAGGGATGGAGACGGCAGAGGAGCTATCCATGTGGCAGCCCAGACACAGACAAACACAGAAACCTCCTTTATACCTGGTGCAAACATGCATCCTTTGTCCTGATCTTGTCCACATTCTGATTGTGCTCACATTTCCAGACACGCATCTTCACATAATATTGAGTTATCTATTTTAAGAAACATATTGATGCCATATGGTGTCACCTGTTAATGATTTTAGAGGGTGATAAAATAATGATTTAAATGGTTTCACTGTCCAGATCCGTCTACACTTGAATGATATCCAGACAAAATCTGTGCCTGACTACATCCAGAGGTGGTCAGGAAGGTCTGATCACATTGTGTCTTTTAATCATCTACACCTATCAAAAAATGTGGGCACAACCAGGTTTAAAAGGGGCTAGAGAGTGAGACACTCCCAGATAATTTTTTTAAAGTGACACATGCCATTTAGCAGACACTTTTATCCAAAGCAAGTCACAGTCATGTACACATACATATGGGCGGCCACTGGGATTGAACCCACAATCCTGGGGTTGCAAGTATCGGTCTCTACCAACTGAGCCATAATGGCCCACTCAAAAATATATATATATTTTTGTATTTGACCTTTATTTAACTAAGTCAGTTAAGAACAAATTATTGTATTCAAAGAGAACATATTTTTATCTTGTCAGCTCAGGGATTTGATCTTGCAACCTTTCGGTTACTAGTCCAACACTCTAACCACTAGGGTACCTGCCGCCCCATGACTTGCAGAGTACAGTATATGTGGTCTTCCTCTCTGCCGACTGGTGACTTTCCCTTTAAAAGCGATCCCACTGTGAGAAACACTCGCATAAACTGTGTATGACAACACTTAAAAAATGGAGAGAAACTCTAGGCTGGCCAATAGAGGAGGAGATAGGCTTAGTCCTGAAACACTTTAATGAAGGGTTTTGTCTGGTAAGGATGGAAAGCCTATTCCTGCTGATCCGCAGCAGAAACTAGATCCAGGAAGGATCCAAGAGTGAGCAGGCAAAGAAAACAATGTGAATATGGCTCTGGACTGCTGGGTTTTCTTTAGCCATTTTAACTGAGCACATTTACAAAGAAAACCATATCTATTAAGCTTTGGCGGTGAACCAGTATTAGTGACGTCTGGATTTGACTCAAGATAAACATCCTCCCCCATTAAATAACAAGGGGGAGAAGACTCTAATGCCCTCCTCATGGTAGGGCAGCCCCCCCTCAGCTGTCATGGGACCAGGGGAACTTCCTTGGCTGCTCAGTAAATAAAACAGCCTTGAGTCGTGTGCGTGTGTGTGCGTGGGTGCAAGTGGGTGTTTTCCAAAGATAGTGTCACTGTTTTGGTGCTCTCGGGTAAAAGACCTGTTGAATTGATTGAAGAGAGAGAGAGAAAACACTGCCCCTCTTTCTCGGTGCTGACATTTGATATGCCGGGCACTCTTCATAACAAAGACCAGCAGAGCCAGAGCCATCAAATCAAATCAAAATCAAATCAACGTTACAGTGAAATGCTTATTTACAAGCCCTTAACCAAACTTAAAAATAATTGTTAAGAAAGTATTTACTCAAATAAAATTTGGTAAAAAATATAAAACAGAAAAAATAAGAAAATAAAAAAGTAACTAATGAAACAAAGAGCAACAATAAAATAACAGTAACGAGGCTATATACAGGAGTACCGGTACAGAGTCAATGTGCCGGGCCTCAGGTTAGTCAAGGTAAACGATGCAATATGTACAGTACCAGTCGAAGGTTTGGACACACCTACACATTCAAGGGTTTTTCTTGACATTGTCGAAAAATAGTGAAGACATCAAAACTATGAAATAACACATATGTAATCATGTAGGAACCAAAAAAGTGTAAAACGAATCCAAATATATTTTAGATTCTTCAAAGTAGCCACCCTTTTCCTTGAAGACAGCTTTGCACACTCTTGGCATTCTCTCAAACTGCTTCACCTGGAATGCTTTTCCAACAGTCTTGAAGGAGTTCCCACATAAGCTGAGCACTTGTTGGCTGCTTTTCCTTCACTCTTGTCTGTACATTATGCCTTGAATTTATTATTCTGCGCCCAGAAACCTGCTCCTTTAACTCTCTGTCTCGAACGTACTAGACGACCAGTTCTTTTAGCCTTTAGCCGTACGCTTATCCTACTCCTCCTCTGTTCCTCTGGTGATGTAGAGGTTAACCCAGGCCCTGCAGCCCCCAGCATCACTCCCATTCCTCAGGCGCTCTCATTTGTTGACTTCTGTAACCGTAAAAGCATTGGTTTCATGCAATGCTGTGTCTGAATCATGGCTTAGGAAGGCCACCAAAATCCTGAAATTTCCATCCCTAACTATAACATTTTCGACAAGATAGAACTGCCAAGGGGGGCGGAGTTGAAATCTACTGCAGACATAGCCTGCAGAGTTCTGTCATGCTATCCAGGTCAGTGCCCAAACAGTTTGAGCTTCTACTTTTAAAAATCCACCTTTCCAGAAACAAGTCTCTCACCGTTGCCGCTTGTTATAGACCCCCCTTGGCCCCCAGTTGTGCCCTGGACACCATATCTGAATTGATCGCCCCCCCCCCCCCCCCGTCTATCTTCAGAGTTTGTACTGTTAGGTGACCTAAACTGGGACATGCTTAACACCCCGGCCATCCTACAATCTAAGCTAGATGCCTTCAACCTCACACAAATCATCAAGGAACCTACCAGGTACAACCCCAAATCCGTAACCATGGGCACCCTCTAAGATATCATCCTGACCAACCTGCCCTCTAAATACACCTCTGCTGTCTTCAACTAGGATCTCAGCGATTACTGCCTCATTGCCTGCGTGCGTACTGGGTCTGCGGTCAAACAACCACACCTCATCAATGTCAAAAGCTCCCTAAAACACTTCAGTGAGCACGCCTTTCTAACCGACCTGGCCCGGGTATCCTGGAAGGATATTGACCTCATCCAGTCAGTAGAGGAAGCCTGGTTGCTATTCAAAAGTGCTTTCCTCTCCATCTTAACCTCTTCAGTCGACCCTCTACTTTTTTGAACATTCTGTTAAAAATCGCGCAACATTTCAGCGCCCTGCTACTCATGCCAGGAATATAGTATATGCATTTGCTTAGTCTGTGTGGATAGAAAACACTCAGACGTTTAAAAAACTGGTTAAATCACTGCTGTGGCTTTACCAGAACGGCATTTACATCGAAAAGCACAGGAAAAACTGATCACTGAAAATGGGAAAATATATCCATGCGCTACTTGATCCCATTGATAAAGGTGAACCACAATTAATTGACTGAGGTTGCAGTACCTACAGCTTCCACACGGTGTCTAGAGTCTTGTCATTTCCCTTCGAGTTTTTTCTTGGTCAAACACATGCAGGACACCGTATCTAATCCGGTCTAGGACCGGATATTTTCGTTGAGTTTCTAGCCGGACATTTTTCCAGACGGACAGCTAATGATCTTTACATCGCCTCCTGATGAATTTTATCGCTTATTAACGTTTACTAATACCTAAAGTTGCATTACAAACGTATTTCGAAGTGTTTTGTGAAAGTTTATCGTCGACTTTTTGAATTTTAAAAAATGACGTTACGTTTTGAAACAATGTTTTTTTCGTTTATCACACAGTCTACATATAACGATATCTAGGCTTTATATGGACCGATTTAATCGAAATAAAGACCCAAATAGTGTTTATGGGACATCTAGGAGTGCCAACAAAGAAGATGGTGAAAGGTAATGAATGTTTTCTATTTTATTGTGCGGTTTGTGTAACGCCGAAATGCTAATTATTTTGTTTACGTCCCCTGTGGGTCTTTTGGGGTGTTGCATGCTATCAGATAATAGCTTCTCATGCTTTCGCCGAAAAGCATTTTAAAAATCTGACTTGTTGCCTGGATTCACAACGAGTGTAGCTTTAATTCGATACCCTGCATGTGTATTTTAATGAACTTTTGAGTTTTAACTAATACTATTAGCATTTAGCGTAGCGCATTTGCATTTCCAGAGCTCTAGTTGGGACGCAAGCGTCCCGAGTAGAAGCAACAGGTTAAATAAGCATGCCCCATTGAAAAAAATGTAGAACTAAGAACAGATATAGCCCTTGGTTCACCCCAGACTTGACTGCCCTTGACCAGCACAAAAACACCCTGTGGCGTTGTGCAATAGCATCAAATAGCCCCCGCGATATGCAACTTTTCAGGGAAGTCAGGGATCAATATACTCAAGTCAGTTAGGAAAGCTAAGGCTAGCTTTTACAAACAGAAATTTGCTTCCTGTAGCACTAATTCCAAAAATGTTTGAGACACAGTAAAGTCCATGGAGAATAAGAGCTCCTCCTCCTCCCAGACAGTACTGTGCAGCCGTCTTCATTGACCTGGCCAAGGATTTCGACTCTGTCAATCACCGCATTCTTATAGGCAGACTCAATAGCCTTGGCTTCTCAAATGACTGCCTCGCCTGGTTCACCAACTACTTCTCAGACATAGTTCAGTGTGTCAAATTGGAGAGCCTGTTGTCCGGACCTCTGGCAGTCTCTATGGGGGTGCCACAGGGTTCAATTTTCCAGCAGACTCTTTTCTCTGTATATATCAATGATGTCGCTCTTGCTGCTGGTGATTCTCTGATCCACCTCTACACAGACGACACCATTCTGTATACATCTGGCCCTTTTTTGAACACTGTGCTAACAAACTTCCAAACGACCTTCAACGCCATACAACACTCCTTCCATGGCCTCCAACTGCTCTTAAATGCTAGTAAAACTAAGTGCATGCTCTTCAATCGATTTCTGCCCGCACCCTCCCGCCCGACTAGCATCACTATGCTGGACGCTCCTGACCTAGAATATGTGGGCAACTACAAATACCTAGGAGTCTGGTTAGACTGTAAACTCTCCTTACAGACTCACATTAAGCATCTCCAATCCAAAATTAAATCTAGAATTGGCTTCCTATTTCGTAACAAAGCCTCCTTCACTCATGCCACCAAACATATACTCACGTAAAACTAACTATCCTATCAATCCTTGACTTTGGCGATGTCATTTACAAAATCGCCCACAACACTCTACTCAGCAAACTGGATGTAGTCTATCACAGTGCCATCCATTTTATCACCAAAGCCCCAAATGCTACCCACTACTGCGACCTGTATGCTCTCGTTGGCTGGCCCTCACTATATATCCGTCCAAACCCACTGGCTCCAGGTCATCTATAAGTCTTTGCAAGGTAAAGCCCCGCCTTATCTCAGCTCACTGGCCACCATAGCAACGCCCACCCGTAGCACACACTCCAGCAGGTATATTGCACTGGTCATCCCCAAAGCCAACACTTCCTTTGGCTGCCTTTCCTTTCAGTTCTCTGCTGCCAATGACTGGAACGAATTGCAAAAATCTCTGAAGCTGGAGTCTTATATCTCCCTCCCTAACTTTAAGCATCAGCTGTCTGAGCAGCTTCCCGATCACTGCACCTGTACACAGCCACTCTGTAAATAGCACACCCAACTACCTCATCCCCATATTATTACTTACCCTCTTGCTCTTTTGCACCCGAGTCTCTAGGGCCTATGTATTGCCTACCTCCCTACTCTTCTACATTTGCACACACTGTTCATAGATGTTTCTATTTTTCTTTTCTTTAGTGTTATTGATTCTACATTTGTTTATGTGTAACTCTGTGTTGTTGTCTTTGTCACACTGCTTTGCTTTATCTTGGCCAGGTCGCAATTGTAAATGAGAACTTGTTCTCAACTGGCCTACCTGGTTAAATAAAGGTGAAATAAAATGAAAACCATCTAAAAAAAATGTTTTAACTCTGTGGTCCAACTCTTCCCAAACCATCTCAATTGGGTTGAGGGCAGGGGATTGTGGAGCCCAGGTCATCTGATGCAGCACTCCATCATTCTCCTTCTTGGTAAAATAGCCCTTACACAGCCTGGAGGTGTGTTGGGTCATTGTACTGTTGAAAAACAAATGATAGTCCCACTAAGCGCAAACCAGATGGGATGGGGTATCACTGCAAAAAGCTGTGGTAGCCACGGTGGTTAAGTGTGCCTTGAATTCAAAATAAATCACAGACAGTGTCACAAGCAAAGCACACCCACACCATCACACCTCCTCCTCCATGCTTCACGGTGGGAACCACACATGTGGAGATCATCTGTTCACCTATTCTGAGTCTCACAAAGACACAGCGGTTGGAACCAAAAATCTCCAATATGGACTCATCAGACCATAGGACAGATTTCCACCGGTCTAATGTCCATTGCTCATGTTTCTTGGCCCAAGCAAGTCTCTTTCTTTAGTTTTGTATATTATCTACCTCACTTGCTTTGGCAATGGAGCAAGCGAATTTTCGCAGTCTTAAAAAAAAAAATCGCGCAACATTTCAGCGCCCTGCTATTCATGCCAGGAATATGGTACGTTCATTTGGTTAGTTTGTGTGCAAAGGAAACAGTCAGACCTTTCCAAAAGTGTTTAAATCACGCCTGTGCCATTTACAGAACGTGCGTTTCGGTCGAATAGGTCATGAAAATCTGTTCACTGAAAGTGTAAAAATATATTCTTCCGCGCCTGCAGGCAATTGTTTACAGAGAACAGAATTAAATAGAGCCGCGTTCTCATTGGCTACAGCTTCCCCATGCTGTCTACAGTTACGTCATTAGTTTCGCAATTGATTCTTGGTCTAACCCAAACAAGAGAACTACTTTCCTACTGCCACCGCCCAGATTTTCGAGCGACCATTTTCAGACATGTTTTTCTCCACGGACCAGCTAACGATTTCACACGGTCTCCTGAGGTATTTTATCGCTTATTAACGTGTAATAATACCTAAAGTAGCATTACAAAAGTATTTCGAAGTGTTTTGTGAAAGTTTATCGTCGACTTTTGGCATTTTAAAAATGACGTTACGTTATAAAATGCTAATTTTTTACTCCCTTTCCAAGGTATTCCTAGCTCGATATCTAGGCTATATATGGACCGATTTAATCGAAAAAAGACCCTAAATGATGTTTATGGGACATCTAGGAGTGCCAAGAATGAAGCTCGTCAAAGGTAAGGAATGTTTTATATTTTATTTCAGCCTTTTCGTTTGCGAGCGCTAACGAAAAATCTGTTGTTTTTGTAATGCTGCATTTCTGTGAGGTTGCATGGTACAGATAATAGCGTCTCATGCTTTCCCCGAAAAGCATTTTACAAATCCGAGTGTAGCTTTAATTTGGTATATTGGATGTCAATTTTTATGACATTTTGATTTTTATCATAAACTATGCGTGGTGCACTTGAAATTTCAGAAATTTCGATTCCCTATGAGGAAGCGCTTCCATAAAAGGTTATATGTTTCCCATGCCAATAAAGCCTCTTGAATTGAATTGAACAGGGACAGAGAGAATTAGAGAGGAAAACAGGGGACCCGAGTGAGAGGGGGAGTGTGTGGAGAAGAAAGGATGAAATCAGAGAGGAGAGTGGGAGAAAGAGGGTGAGTATTGGGGGAGGAGTATGCGCAGGGTGGCATAAAACCCTATCTCTCCCCCCTGCTGGTTCTTGTTTACAGAAGCAACCTGAGCTAACGATGGTGTTCCTTTACACGCTAAGCTAAATGACAGAACCACATTCTTGACTTGTGGAATCTCTGAACCACCAGGACAACAAAATAAATTCCAATCCCATTGTCCCAAACAACTTCCAGTAATGACAACTAACGACAGTACTGATCTGTACTCAAAACACAAAGTAACTTGAAGTAAAAAAGTATTTAATGTTTTTAATATGTTGTATATAATATTTCATGCTTAAACAGTTAGTATCAAGTAGAATGAATGTTATGACAATGATCTGCTGCTCTACAGAAAAGCTAAGCAACATAGTAGCTGAATCGGCAGCCTGAAAAGCATAAAACAATGAATCAGAGGGTTTCAAATCCCCATGTTCCCCATGACACCATCATGATGGCTTTCCAGCTGTGGAGTCTGCCCTACAGCCAGCTCTGCTCTCCTCTCTGTCTACCATGCAGTCCAGGGGCCAGGGCTACCTGCTGCACGAGCACACACACACACACACACACAGTGCAGTGCAGCCCCCCAACACACACACAGTGCAGTGAAGCCCCCCACTATCCCCTCTGAAGCCTACAGACCTGGGTTTAAATACTCATGAAAATCTTTTAAGTACTTCAAGAGTGTGCTTTAGCTTGCCTGGAGTGCCACGTGGGTGGGGTTTACACCTTCAGGACTTTTCTATTGGTTCCATTGCAACAGCCAAGCTCAGTCCAGCACAGATAACAGTATCTGAAATCATTTGAAATAGTGTCACGATCGTCTGAAGAAGAGGACCAAAGTGCAGCGTGGTACGTTTTCATGATCATTTATTCAAAGAGAACATGAAACAAAATAGAACAAAACAGAAAACAACTACCCACAAAATTCAGGTGGGAAAAGGCTGCCTAAGTATGATTCCCAAGCAGAGACAACGATAGACAGCTGCCTCTGATTGGGAACCACACTCGGCCAAAAACAAAGAAATATTACACATAGAATGCCCACCCTAATCACACCCTGGCCTAACCAAAATAGAGACCAAAACCCTCTCTGTGGCCAGGGAGTGACAAATCGTTTTTGAGCCCAGGTCTGGAAGCCTGGCTTGAAAACCCCCTCATCTCCCCTGGGTCTTCTGGCTCACAGACCTCTGAATAAGTTCTCTACCAGCCGCTGCTTGCTAATGGCGACCCAAAGACGCAAAGTCTAGACATTCCATTGCCGGTCTGAGACACACGTCATGCCGACATAAAGAGAGTGATGCCCGAAAACCATTTCAGAAGAAAACAACACCAATAACTGAGCGATCGCTGCACCTCAAACTATTTGTTAGTGTAATTTTCTGTTTTTATTTTTCCTCCAATGGGACTGGGTCTGGGACATGAGGAGAATGATCTATGCCGCTGATAGCCTGTTGAGTCCTGCTGAGTTGAGTTTCAAGACAATTATCATCATAGGGTTCTATGACAGGGTAGGCTTGTTATCTACATGACAGGGTAGGCTTGTTGTCTTGGTTCCAAGACAGGGTAGGCTTGTTATCAACAGGGCAGTCTTGTTATCAGCAGGGCAGGCTTGTTATCAGAAGGGTAGGCTTGTTATCAGTAGGGCAGTCTTGTTATCAGCAGGGAAGGCTTGTTATCAGTAGGGTAGGCTGTTATCAGTAGGGCAGTCTTGTTATCAGCAGGGCAGGCTTGTTATCAGCAGGACAGTCTTGTTATCAGCAGGGTAGTCTTGTTATCAGCAGGGCAGTCTTGTTATCAGCAGGGCAGTCTTGTTATCAGCAGGGCAGTCTTTTTATCAGCAGGGCAATCTTGTTATCAGCAGGGTAGTCTTGTTATCAGCAGGGTAGGCTTGTTATCAGCAGGGCAGTCTTGTTATCAGCAGAGCTCACTGGGAGATAAACAGCCATGTCGGGCGCTCAGAGTCACTGTGTAGCAGCCAGATTTGCAAACTTCCAACATGAATCTAAAGACTAGTGGTGGCATTTCCAAGCGGGCAAAACAGGTTGAAATGATGTCATTCTAACAGATGACATCACACTGGTTGAAATTATGTCATTCTAACCAGATGACATCCAACTGGTTGAAATGATGTCATTCTAACCAGATGACATCCAACTGGTTGAAATGATGTCATTCTAACCAGATTACATCCAACTGGTTGAAATGATGTCATTCTAACCAGATTAAATACAACTGGTTGAAATGATGTCATTCTAACCAGGTGACATCACACTGGTTGAAAGTATGTAATTCTAACCAGGTGACATCACACTGGTTGAAATGATGTAATTCTAACCAGGTGACATCACACTGGTTGAAATTATGTAATTCTAACCAGATTACATCCAACTGGTTGTATCGGGGTAATTTAATTCAGTTTTGCCCGCTGGGTCACTGACTGTTCACCACATATCCTAGAGTTCTTTCAACAGCAGGCGATTGTTGTGAATGGCCAAAATATATCAATGACTTTATTACACAACAATGTCCTAGCATACCCCCACCTGACAAAACACAGCTCCTAGCTAACTGACCGGGAATACGTTTTGACATTGGAAACAGAGGAATGAAAATGTTTATGAGGTGAAACATAAACAAAATGGCCATAACAGAATGAATCATGTATTTATTCATTCCAGCATAACAGCGGATGTCCTGTTTGTTTTCCTCTGGCCGGCCGTCCAGGCAGAGACGGGGAAGCCTCGGACCAGAGGATAGACGCATGGTACGCCAGGAATGCAGGTAGATTCATGTCTCAGTAGGTCAGGTCATGGCCGACCGTCCAGGCAGAGACGGGGAAGCCTCGGACCAGAGGATAGACGCATGGTACGCCAGGAATGCAGGTAGATTCATGTCTCAGTAGGTCAGGTCATGGCCGGCCGTCCAGGCAGAGACGGGGAAGCCTCGGACCAGAGGATAGACGCATGGTACGCCAGGAATGCAGGTAGATTCATGTCTCAGTAGGTCAGGTCATGGCCGACCGGCCCTTTTGACACCCTGCCCAGTCAGTCAGTGTGTTAGCTAGAGATCTACTGGAGGCTGGAGGGGAAACACACCAGAACCAGCAGAACGGTCCCTCTAGAACTAAGGGAATTTCAGTCATATGTGGATTTAAGGACTATAATTTATGTACATTACTATAACTAACCTTAAAATTAAATCAAATTTACAAAACCACATTACTGAATGGAAAAGGTACTGAACGGAAAAGTGGGTGGGGTTATATCCGGCCTGGTTGGCCCTGTCTGGGGGTATCATCGGACTGGGCCAGTGTCCCCCGACTCCCCGTCTCAGTCCCCAGTATCTATGCTGCAATAGTCTATGTCCCGGGTGATTAGGGTCAGTCTGTTATATCTGGTGTCCTGTGAGATCTTAGGCAGCTCCCTCTATTTCTCCCATCTCTCTCTCTCTCTGTCTCTCTGTCTCACCTCCCAGAGGACCTGAGCCCTAGGACCATGCCTCAGGACTGCCTGGCTTGATGACTCCTGGCTGTCCCCAGTCCACCTGGTTGTGCTGCTGCTCCAGTTTCAACTGTTCTGCCTGTGGCTATGGAAACCTGACCTTTTCACCGGACGTGCTACCTTGTCCCGGACCTGCTGTTCTGACCCTCTCCCTCTCTCTCTCTCTCTCCCCCTCTCTACCTCTCTCTCTACTGCACCTGCTGCCTCGACCTCTGAATGCTCGGCTATGAAAATCCAACTGACATTTACTCCTGAGGTGCTGACCTGTTGTACCCTCTTCAACCACTGTGATTATTATTTGACCCTGCTGGTCATCTATGAATGTTTGAACGAAGAACAATCTAGCCATGTACGCTTATAATCTCCACCGGCCCAGCTAGAAGATGACTGGCCACCCCTCAGAGCCTGGTTTCTCTCCAGGTTTCTCCCTAGTTTCCTGCCTTTCTAGGGAGTTTTTCTTAGCCACTGGGATTCTACATCTGCATTGTTTGGTGTCTAGGCTGGGTTTCTGTATAGCACTTTGTGACATCTGCTGACCTAAAAAGGGCTTTATAAATACATTTGATTGATTGATTGATTGTGATTGATTAGAGAGAGTTAGCAGAGTTAGCAGAGTTCCATTGCATTTCTACAGACAAAGGAATTCTCCGGTTGAAAAATTATTGAAGATTTATGATAAAAACATCCTAAAGATTGATTGTATACTTCGTTTGACATGTTTCTACGAACTGTAATATGATTTTTCGTCTGAACTTTAGCCTGCATTGCCCGCGCCTCCTGAGTTTGGATTTGTGTACTAAGCGCGTGAACAAAAAGGAGGTATTTGGACATAAATGATGGACTTTATTGAACAAAACAAACATTTATTGTGGAACTGGGATTCCTGGGAGTGCATTCTGATGAAGATCATCAAAGGTAAGTGAATATTTATAATGCTATTTCTGACTTCTTTTGACTCCACAACATGGCGGGTATCCACATGGCTTGTTTTTGTGTACTCAGATTATTGCATGGTTTGCTTTTTCCGTAAAAAAAATTTGAAATCTTACACAGCGGTTGCATTAAGGAGAAGTGGATCTAAACTTCCATGCGTAACACTTGTATCTTTTAGCAATGTTTATTATGAGTATTTCTGTAAATTGATGTGGCTCTCTGCAAAATCACCAGATGTTTTGGAACTACTGAACATAACGCGCTAATGTAAACAGATTTTTGGATATAAATATGAACTTTATCGAACAAAACATACATGTATTGTGTAACATGAAGTCCTATGAGTGTCATCTGATGAAGATCATCAAAGGTTAGTGATTAATTTTATGTCTATTTCTGCTTTTTGTGACTCCTCTCTTTGGCTGGAAAAATGGCTGTGACTAGGTGCTGACCTAACATAATCAGTGTGCTTTCAAAATACATTGAAAAAGCAGAAGTAACCCACAACCCTAGGATCGAGAGATGGAGAGCGAGATAGAGGGGGAGATGAAATATCTTACATAAGGTCCAAACAAAAATTAGTGCTAAATGACTATAACACTAGTGAACACACACACCAAGCTGGTTTCTCAGTGGTAACATGATTATATTACCAAGCTGGTTTCTCAGTGGTAAAATGCTGGTTTCTGATATATGCTCTAAATCCCCAATGGCACCCTATTCCCTACACTTTTGACCAGAGTCCAATGGACCCTGTAAAGAGTAGTGCACTACATAGGGAATACTGTGCCATTTTGGACGCATACATTATATAATGAAAAACTATCTAACATGGTGTTAAAGCCATCATCCTGTGAGCTTCAGGATCCGTCCCTGTGAGTTTAGGGATCCGTCCTTGTGAGCTTCAGGATCCGTCCCTGTGAGTTTAGGGATCCATCCTTGTGAGCTTCGGGATCCGTCCTTGTGAGCTTCGGGATCCGTCCCTGTGAGCTTCAGGATCCGTCCCTGTGAGTTTAGGGATCCGTCCTTGTGAGCTTCGGGATCCGTCCCTGTGAGCTTCGGGATCCGTCCCTGTGAGTTTAGGGATCTGTCCCTATGAATTTAGGGATCCGTCCCTGTGAATTTAGGGATCCATCCCTGTGAGTTTAGGGATCCATCCCTGTGAGTGTCATAACTTATAGGAGTAGCACAAAAGCCACTAGGGGATGAAGCCCACTGTTTAAAACAACTCAACTGACAGAGTCCCCATTGTATTGAGGATGAAACCAGGTCTCTTCAAACTAGAAAGGAGAGGCTAGGGGCTCACTGCAGCTCTTCAACTTAGAGAGGAGAGGCTAGGGGCTCACTGCAGCTAATCAACTTAGAGAGGAGAGGCTAGGGGCTCACTGCAGCTCTTCAACTTAGAGAGGAGAGGCTAGGGGCTCACTGCAGCTCTTCAACTTAGAGAGGAGAGGCTAGGGGCTCACTGCAGCTCTTCAACTTAGAGAGGAGAGGCTAGGGGCTCACTGCAGCTCTTCAACTTAGAGAGGAGAGGCTAGGGGCTCACTGCAGCTCTTCAACTTAGAGAGGAGAGGCTAGGGGCTCACTGCAGCTCTTCAACTTAGAGAGGAGAGGCTAGGGGCTCACTGCAGCTCTTCAACTTAGAGAGGAGAGGCTAGGGGCTCACTGCAGCTCTTCAACTTAGAGAGGAGAGGCTAGGGGCTCACTGCAGCTCTTCAACTTAGAGAGGAGAGGCTAGGGGCTCACTGCAGCTCTTCAACTTAGAGAGGAGAGGCTAGGGGCTCACTGCAGCTCTTCAACTTAGAGAGGAGAGGCTAGGGGCTCACTGCAGCTCTTCAACTTAGAGAGGAGAGGCTAGGGGCTCACTGCAGCTCTTCAACTTAGAGAGGAGAGGCTAGGGGCTCACTGCAGCTCTTCAACTTAGAGAGGAGAGGCTAGGGGCTCACTGCAGCTCTTCAACTTAGAGAGGAGAGGCTAGGGGTTCCCTGCAGCTCTTCAACTTAGAGAGGAGAGGCTAGGGGCTCACTGCAGCTCTTCAACTTAGAGAGGAGAGGCTAGGGGCTCACTGCAGCTCTTCAACTTAGAGAGGAGAGGCTAGGGGCTCACTGCAGCTTTTCAACTTAGAGAGGAGAGGCTAGGGGCTCACTGCAGCTCTTCAACTTAGAGAGGAGAGGCTAGGGGCTCACTGCAGCTCTTCAACTTAGAGAGGAGAGGCTAGGGGCTCACTGCAGCTCTTCAACTTAGAGAGGAGAGGCTAGGGGCTCACTGCAGCTCTTCAACTTAGAGAGGAGAGGCTAGGGGCTCACTGCAGCTCTTCAACTTAGAGAGGAGAGGCTAGGGGCTCACTGCAGCTCTTCAACTTAGAAAGGAGAGGCTAGGGGTTCCCTGCAGCTCTTCAACTTAGAGAGGAGAGGCTAGGGGCTCACTGCAGCTCTTCAACTTAGAGAGGAGAGGCTAGGGGTTCCCTGCAGCTCTTCAACTTAGAGAGGAGAGGCTAGGGGCTCACTGCAGCTCTTCAACTTAGAGAGGAGAGGCTAGGGGCTCACCGCAGTTGAACTAGAGGGAGCAGCATGCAGCCCACTAACACATGCATAAATATAGGTCTGCACACTCCCTCATACATAAACAACACTTGGCTATGTGAACAACATTAAAGGCCATACAAAATGGCTTATTGTACAACACACTATGTATACTCATTCCATAGACTCAGTCAACTTCATATCCCAAAGTTCAGTGGAGAGAACAATGTTTGAGTCAAGCCTCCAGACAAGACCATTGAAGTTGAAGTCGTGAGTACTCACTCTTCAACAAGACTATCAAGGTGGTCAGGTGAATGGCGGAACTGAAGAATGGAATGGAAGAATCCTTTTTCAGTCAGGTGGATCACATGAAAAACCCTTCCAGAGTCATTGACGTTCCATGTGAGTAGAGACATGCTGCATCTGTTCAGTCATGCTCTTCAACTTGACCTGGGCTTTGCTAAGAAAAGCACTAAAACCCTTTATGCCCAGGCCCATAAAGACTAGCCCATAATAGGGACTAGCAATAGCCTGAGGGAGGGTTCTACATGGAACCCAAAAGGGTTCTACCTGAAACCAAACGGGTTCTACCTGGAACCAAAAAGGGTTCTACCTGGAACCAAAAATGGTTCTCCTATGGGTACAGCTGAAGAATCCTTTTGGAACCATTTTTTTCTAAGAGTGTAAAATGCAGCTTCCCCCAAACAAAGGAAAATGATTTCAATTGAATGTCCCATAAACGCTGCACACAGCTTGAATCCTTTAGTTTTAGCTGAGTGGCATCTATCAAACACACACACACACACACACACACACAACCTCCTGACCGACTCCCTTCAGATCATTTTAGTGCTTTCTGACCATAGAAACAGAATAAGTAGAATGGGTAAAGCACCCCAGACCAGTAATTTAGCAGTCCAGTCATGATCATTTCTACTTCTATTTATATCTCTCTGACTACTGCTGATGTCAGAGGAGGGATGAAGGAGTCACTTTGTCAGCACATTCTGTCTCATTTCACTTCCCTATGGTTCCCTTCACTATGGTTCACTTCACTATGGTTCACTATGGTTCACTTCACTATGGTTCACTATGGTTCACTTCACTATGGTTCCCTTCACTATGGTTCACTTCACTATGGTTCACTATGGTTCACTTCACTATGGTTCCCTTCACTATGGTTCCCTTCACTATGGTTCACTTCACTATGGTTCACTATGGTTCACTATGGTTCACTTCCCTATGGTTCCCTTCACTATGGTTCACTTCACTATGGTTCACTTCACTATGGTTCCCTTCACTATGGTTCACTATGGTTCACTTCCCTATGGTTCCCTTCACTATGGTTCACTATGGTTCACTTCCCTATGGTTCCCTTCACTATGGTTCACTTCACTATGGTTCACTATGGTTCACTTCACTATGGTTCACTTCACTATGGTTCACTATGGTTCACTTCACTTTGATTCCCTTCACTATGGTTCACAATGGTTCACCTCACTATGATTCACTATGGTTCACTTCACTATGATTCCCTTCACTATGGTTCACAGTGGTTCACCTCACTATGATTCACTATGGTTCACTTCACTATGATTCACTATGGTTCACTTCACTATGGTTCACTATGGTTCACTAACCCTCCTTTCCTTCCTCCAACTCATTCCACAGGAATATCCATTAGCTCATGTAAACCAGAGGGACTTGCCTGTACCATAATCAACCTCAGATTATGGTGCAACTCTCTGCAACACTGGTTGTGTCCCAAATTGCACCCTGTTCCCTATATACAGTAGGGTCCTACTTATGACCAGAGCCCAATAGAGTGCCATTTGGGACAAAGTCTCTGACAAATCTGTTAGGATGGACTCCAACCAATGCAATTAAGTAGATAAAATAATCCCAGTCTCTTTGAAAGATGAGTGTGAGCTGTTCTCGCCTGTTGGTAATGTCAGTACAGGGCAGCAGTAGACAGCACAGTGCCAGGCAGCTAGTTCAAAAGGGATTTTCCCTCTGCTCTCTCTGTGAGCCTAGCTGAGCCTAGCTGAGTTGTCCTGTGGCCCCAGCCCAGACTTGACCACAGGAATCCAGCGGTGGAGGGGAGTGGTGCGGGGGCACACACACAGAGACAAACGTTACACACACACACAGAGACAAACGTTACACACACACACACAGAGAGACAAACGTTACACACACACACACACACACAGAGACAAACATTACACACACACACACAGAGACAAACGTTACACACACACACACACACACACACACACACAGAGACAAACGTTACACACACACACAGAGCAGTGGTGTAGTGGCAGTTTGAAAGAGGATCTGGCCATCCCAGAACTCCAAGGTCC
This sequence comes from Oncorhynchus nerka, assembly GCF_034236695.1. Taxonomy (NCBI): domain Eukaryota; kingdom Metazoa; phylum Chordata; class Actinopteri; order Salmoniformes; family Salmonidae; genus Oncorhynchus; species Oncorhynchus nerka. The sequence continues at coordinate 80,694,265 of NC_088402.1, forward strand.
CAGCCCCTGCTCCTGCCCAGCCATACACACCTTTGAAAACACCACCACCACCAAGGAGAAAGTCATATGGAGAAGGTTAGCTAATAAAGGTTACCATATGCTTCACAGTCGAAACCCTTGTAAAAAGAGGGCGAACAAATGCTAGGCAGGCAGCTGTTTCCAGCCACAGAGGAAAAACAGAGCTAGGACTGAGAGAGAGAAGGGAGGAAGGAAGGAGAGAGAGAGAGAGAGAAAGAGAAGGAGAGACTGAACAAGAGAGAAAAGAGGAGATGCCTTTAACACATGCTCCTGGTTAGACTTGACCCATCCATTTTATTATCTGACCGCATAAACTTGTCTAATTTAACCCAGGGGTCTCCCACCCCATCCTCCTCCTTCCCCCTCCCCCCATCCTCTCCACTCAGAACCTCCTTCAATTCCTCTCCCATCCACTGATGAGTGATTCTGCTGAAGTCATTAGCCTGTGGATGGATAGATACTACTGCACTGGCACAGCCTGCCCTCATTACATCATAATGTGCTGCTGCCATTCCAAAGGCCAAGGGATGTCTGGGAGCTGCCTGTCTCTGTCTGAGAGGAGGAGGCTGCCCCACCAGATACAGACACATACACTCATCCTTAGTACACACACACACACACACACACACACACACACACACACACACACACAGTACTACTGTAAGCACACCCGTACACACCGGAGACACACTGGGAGAAGATGGAAGAATGTGATGAGAAAATTCAATTTATGGAAAACAGTTATGAAATACCATTTATGGAAAACAGTTATGAAATACCATTTATGGAAAACAGTTATGAAATACCATTTATGGAAAACAGTTATGAAATACTGTTACGGATACAAGTATCCTGTGTTTATTTTCTCCCCTTCTCTCCTTCTCCCCTCCTCACAGGTGGCAATCATCATTCCCCAATCAGTCGCTAATCAGAAGACACCTGCTCCTTTTCTCTTACCCTATCACATCCCCTTTCTCTTGGTTTAAAAACACAGTCAGTTGTTTTCTCTGGAGCTCGATCTCTCTGTGATTCAATCTCTCGCTATATCAATCTCTCTGTGTCTCTCTCTCTTTGTAGCATAGATCTCTCTGTCTCTCTCTCTTTGTAGCAGAGATCTCTGTCTCTCTCTCTCTCTCTCTCTCTCTCTCTTTGTAGCAGAGATCTCTCTGTCTCTCTCTCTCTTTGTAGCAGATATCTCTGTGTCTCTCTCTCTTTGTAGCAGATATCTCTCTATGTCTCTCTCTCTTTGTAGCAGATCTCTCTGTCTCTCTCTTTGTAGCAGAGATCTCTCTGTCTCTCTCTTTGTAGCAGAGATCTCTCTCTCTCTCTTTGTAGCAGAGATCTCTCTGTCTCTATCTCTTTGTAGCAGAGATCTGTCTCTCTCTGTCTCTCTCTCTTTGTAGCAGAGATCTCTCTGTCTCTCTCTCTTTGTAGCAGAGATCTCTCTGTCTCTCTCTCTCTCTTTGTAGCAGAGATCTCTCTGTGTCTCTCTCTCTTTGTAGCAGAGATCTCTCTCTCGATCTCTGTATGCAGAGATCTCTCTGTCTCTCTCTCTCTTTGTAGCAGAGATCTCTGTCTCTCTCTCTCTCTCTCTCTTTGTATGCAGAGATCTCTCTCACTCTCTCTCTCTCTCTTTGTATGCAGAGATCTCTCTCACTCTCTCTCTCTCTCTTTGTATGCAGAGATCTCTCTGTCTCTCTCTCTTTGTATGCAGAGATCTCTCTGTCTCTCTCTCTCTTTGTAGCAGAGATCTCTCTCGCTCTCTCTCTCTCTTTGTATGCAGAGATCTCTCTGTCTCTCTCTCTTTGTAGCAGAGATCTCTCTGTCTCTCTCTCTATTTGTATGCAGAGATCTCTCTCTCTCTCTCGTTGTAGCAGAGATCTCTCTGTCTCTCTCTTTGTAGCAGAGATCTCTCTCTTTGTAGCAGAGATCTCTCTCTCTCTTTGTAGCAGAGATCTCTCTCGCTTTCTCTCTCTTTGTAGCAGAGATCTCTCTCGCTTTCTCTCTCTTTGTATGCAGAGATCTCTCTCGCTCTCTCTCTCTCTCTTTGTATGCAGAGATCTCTCTCTCTCTCTCTCTCTTTGTATGCAGAGATCTCTCTCTCTCTCTCTTTGTATGCAGAGATCTCTCTCTCTCTTTGTATGCAGATCTCTCTCCCTCTCTCTCTTTGTATGCAGAGATCTCTCTGTGTCTCTCTCTCTTTGTAGTAGAGATCTCTCTCTCTTTGTAGCAGAGATCTGTCTCTCTCTGTCTCTCTCTTTGTAGCAGAGATCTGTCTCTATCTCTTTGTATGCAGAGATCTCTCTCTCGATCTCTGTATGCAGAGATCTCTCTGTCTCTCTCTCTTTGTAGCAGAGATCTCTCTGTCTCTCTCTCTTTGTAGCAGAGATCTCTCTCGCTCTCTCTCTCTCTCTTTGTATGCAGATCTCTCTCCCTCTCTCTCTTTGTATGCAGAGATCTCTCTGTCTCTCTCTCTTTGTATGCAGAGATCTCTCTGTCTCTCTCTTTGTAGCAGAGATCTCTCTGTCTCTCTCTTTGTAGCAGAGATCTCTCTCTCGCTCTCCCTCTCTCTCTTTGTAGCAGAGATCTCTCTCGCTCTCCCTCTCTCTCTTTGTATGCAGAGGTCTCTCTCTCTCACTCTCTCTCTTTGTATGCAGAGGTCTCTCTCTCTCGCTCTCTCTCTTTGTAGCAGAGATCTCTCTCACTCTCTCTCTTTGTAGCATAGATCTCTCTCACTCTCTCTCTCTTTGTATGCAGATCTCTCTCCATCTCTCTCTTTGTAGCAGAGTTATCTCTGTCTCTCTCTTTGTAGTAGAGATCTCTCTCTTTGTATGCAGAGATCTCTCTCTCTCGATCTCTGTATGCAGAGATCTCTCTGTCTCTCTCTCTCTTTGTAGCAGAGATGTCTCTGTCTCTCTCTCTTTGTAGCAGAGATCTCTCTCTCTCTTTGTATGCAGATCTCTCTCACTCTCTCTCTTTGCATGCAGAGGTCGCTCTCTCTCTTTGTATGCAGAGGTCTCTCTCGCTCTCTCTCTTTGTATGCAGAGATCTCTCTCTCTCTCTCTTTGTATGCAGAGATCTCTCTGTCTCTCTGTATGCAGAGATCTCTCTGTCTCTCTCTTTGTAGCAGAGATCTCTCTGTCTCTCTCTTTGTAGCAGAGATCTCTCTCGCTCTCCCTCTCTCTCTTTGTATGCAGAGGTCTCTCTCTCTCGCTCTCTCTCTCTTTGTATGCAGAGATCTCTTTCGCTCTCTCTCTTTGTAGCAGAGATCTCTCTCACTCTCTCTCTCTTTGTATGCAGAGATCTCTCTCTCTCTCTTTGTATGCAGAGATCTCTCTCGCTTTCTCTCTCTCTATTTGTATGCAGAGATCTCTCTCGCTTTCTCTCTCTCTCTTTGTATGCAGAGATCTCTCTCGCTTTTCTCTCTCTCTTTGTATGCAGAGATCTCTCTCGCTTTCTCTCTCTCTCTTTGTATGCAGAGATCTCTCTCGCTTTCTCTCTTCTCTCTTTGTATGCAGAGGTCTCTCTCTCTCTCGCTCTCTCTCTCTTTGTATGCAGAGGTCTCTCTCGCTCTCTCTCTCTTTGTATGCAGAGGTCTCTCTCGCTCTCTCTCTCTTTGTATGCAGAGGTCTCTCTCGCTCTCTCTCTCTTTGTATGCAGAGGTCTCTCTCGCTCTCTCTCTCTCTTTGTATGCAGAGGTCTCTCTCTCGCGCTCTCTCTCTTTGTATGCAGAGATCTCTCTCTCGCGCTCTCTCTCTTTGTATGCAGAGATCTCTCTCGCTCTCTCTCTCTTTGTATGCAGAGATCTCTCTCGCTCTCTCTCTCGTTGTAGCAGAGATCTCTCTCGCTCTCTCTCTCGTTGTATGCAGAGATCTCTCTCGTATGCAGAGCTCTCTCTCTCGTTGTATGCAGAGATCTCTCTCTCTCTCTTTGTATGCAGAGATCTCTCTCTCTCTATTTGTATGCAGAGATCTCTCTATGCGATCTCTCTGCTCTCTCTCTCTTTGTATGCAGAGATCTCTCTCGCTTTCTCTCTCTCTCTTTGTATGCAGAGGTCTCTCTCTCTCTCTCTCTTTGTATGCAGAGGTCTCTCTCTCTCTCGCTCTCTCTCGCTCTCTCTCTCTTTGTATGCAGAGATCTCTCTCGCTCTCTCTCTCTTTGTATGCAGAGGTCTCTCTCGCTCTCTCTCTCTTTGTATGCAGAGGTCTCTCTCGCTCTCTCTCTCTCTCTCTCTTTGTATGCAGAGATCTCTCTCTCTCGCTCTCTCTCTTTGTATGCAGAGATCTCTCTCTCTTTGTATGCTCTCTCTCTCTTTGTATGCAGAGATCTCTCTCGCTTCTCTCTCTCTCTTTGTATGCAGAGGTCTCTCTCTCTCTCTATGCGATCTTTCTCTCTCTCTCTTTGTATGCAGAGAGCAGAGATCTCTCTCTCTCTCTCTCTTTGTATGCTCTCTCTCGCTTTTCTCTCTCTCTTTGTATGCAGAGATCTCTCTCGCTTTCTCTCTCTTTGTATGCAGAGATCTCTCTCGCTTTCTCTCTCTCTCTTTGTATGCAGAGGTCTCTCTCGCTTTCGCTCTCTCTCTTTGTATGCAGAGATCTCTCTCGCTTTCTCTCTTCTCTCTTTGTATGCAGAGGTCTCTCTCTCTCTCGCTCTCTCTCTCTTTGTATGCAGAGGTCTCTCTCGCTCTCTCTCTCTTTGTATGCAGAGGTCTCTCTCGCGCTCTCTCTCTTTGTATGCAGAGGTCTCTCTCGCTCTCTCTCTCTTTGTATGCAGAGATCTCTCTCGCTCTCTCTCTCGTTGTATGCAGAGATCTCTCTCGCTCTCTCTCTCTTTGTATGCAGAGATCTCTCTCGCTCTCTCTCTCTTTGTATGCAGAGATCGCTCTCGCTCTCTCTCTCTCTCTCTTTGTATGCAGAGATCTCTCTCGCTCTCTCTCTCTTTGTATGCAGAGATCTCTCTCACTCTCTCTCTCTTTGTAGCAGAGATCTCTCTTTTGTTTTTGCACCTACATGTCACTTTGTCCGTTATCCTGTGAGTATTGTTCTGTTATGGTGTTTGTTTGTTTGCTGGTGGGAAAAGGGGATATGAAGACAAGTCGCCCATGGGCATACACTACCCATAGGTAAATATTGTCTAAAGAACACCAGTTAGAACTGGGTGGCCCACCTGCTGTATTTATAGTTAGTTAGTTAGCTGTATTGAAGTAGGCAAGTCTAGCTTAGGGGTGTTTTTGGATATTTGTTTCTTTCCTTGGGTCCAGCTCAGCCACTTTTCCTGCCCCCCTTTACCGTGTGTTTAAAAATAAACCATGAGTGTTTGACGGTAATTTAGTTGTCTGTGGTTTTACGTTCTCACTGTTACTTTTTCACTATTATACTTTGCATGAGTTATGTTACGGGTCTCGTTACCATCCCCCTAGACAGCCGGCCCAAAGGGATTCGTAACAGAAGTGGGGGCTCATCCGGGATCTGTCTTTACTGACACCCTGCCGCTCGTGCAGATTGTTGTAGTGGTCTAGTTCAGTGTTGAGCGTCATAGCTGATGTAGCATTAGTGTTTGCTATTTGTTGGCTCTTGTGTAGTAGTTCAAAATGGCTACTTTTGATTTGAAATCCTTTTTGGATAACCCTTTGTGGGAGGTTTTTGACAAATGTCGTAGAGTTGATTTACTGATCTTGGCTGACCATTATTCTGTATCGATTCCGCAGAGTCTAGTTAAGGCAGAGGTTAAACAACTGGTGTTAAATGTATTGTTGGAAGAGCAGGTGCTTGTGTTACCGCTGCCTGAGCCTACTACCCCTGTAGGGGATGTTGTTGCTCCTCTAAGCCCGGTGGTGTCTGAGAACGAGGGTGAGGCTAAAGCTCCAGCCACATTGCCCCATTTTGATCCACTCTCCCCACTGTGGTGATGCCAGGAGGGATATCCGGGCAATACAGGTCCAACTGGAGGCGGAAGAGAGCCCAAATTAGGTGAGAAAATCTCCAGTTGGAGATGTGTAAAATTGAGGCAGAAAGAGACCAGCAGCAGTTGGAATTCAAAATGCGCCAGATGGAACTGGAGGTAGAGATGGCGAGGCTTGTCTCCGTTCCTGCTAGGCCTTAGTGAGGCGTCTTCACCAGCTGTAGCTTCCCACACTTTTGACATTAGTAGGAAGATTGCCTTGGTACCTTTGATCAGAGAGTCAGCGGTCCTATTTTAGCATTGAAATGGCCTGAAGAGGTATGGTGCCTATTACTTCAGTGTAAATTAACTGGTAAAGCCCAAGAGGTTTTGTCAGCGCTACCTCTGGAGGACAGTTTGAATTATGAAGTGGTCAAAGCTACTGTTCTTCGTGCCTATGAGCTTGTGCCTGAGGCATACCGACAGAGATTTAGGTCTCATAGAAAGTCTTCTAGTAAGACTTATGTTAAATTTCCTAGAGACAAGGGAAATCTATTTGATAAATGGCATGCTGCTAGTAAGGTAACTGATTTCAACTCTCTCCGGGAGTTAATCTTGTTGGAAGAGTTTAAAAATTGCTTACCCGAATGCATTGTCGTTTACCTAAACGAACAGTAAGTATCCTCCCTGTCAGAAGCGTCTGTGTTGGCAGACGAGTTTGTGTTGACGCACAAGAGCGTGTTTTCGGCTCATACTGAGAGTAGAGCCACTGAGTTGCCTACTTTTATCCGTAGTCGGCCAGCAGTACATCAAGCACGCCAGAAAAATGAGCGTCCCTGTTTCTATTGCCATAAAGTGGGACATATGATTAATGATTGCTTCGTGCTAAAACGCAAACAAGGGATGCCTCTTCGTGCCAAGCCGCCAACAGGTGTTGGTCTAATTCGCACAGTTGTGAGGTCTGCAACAAAACAAGCGCCTCAGGGTAACTGTAGTTTGAAAGACCCTGTCCCCAACTGCAGTTATGAACCGTTCATTTTCGAGGGGTTTGTGTCCCTAACGAATGACGAAGCGTCTCAGCGTCCGGTTAAAATCCTTAGAGATACTGATGCGGCGCAGTCGTTTATATTGTCTGTGTTGCCCTTATCCGACGATACATACTGTGGTTTCAGTGTGTTAGTTCAGGATATTGAAATGGATTTTGTGCCATTGGACTTTGAAAGTACACTCTGAGTTAATCAGTGGAATATTCAGAGTGGGGGTATGTCCTATGTTGCCAGTAAAAGATGTGACCTTTATAATGGGTAACGATATTGCCGGAGGAAAGGTAGTACCCGTATTGGAAGAGTTGGATAAAAGTGACCACTCTCTCTCCAAAGAGCTGGCACAGAGTTATTCACATGTGTTCCCCACTTGTGCTGTCACTCGTGCTCAGGCACGACAAGTGGGTGACGTAATAGATTTGTCGAACACCGTTCTGTTCAAAGAGGTTGATCAAGAGGATGGTTTGTGTGCTACCTCTGGGAAACTGATCACCTCTGACATACAGCCCAGGAAAAAATCTAAGTATGTTGAACTTATTGCTGATGCAATACAGTTACCAGTCACTAGTGAGCAGCTGATTGCTAACCAAAAGGTTGACAACAAGCTTGCTAAATGTTTTTCTTGTGGTGTTTCATTGGAAGAGGTAAAGAAGAAGAACGTGGCTTACTTCATTGATGGTAATCTCCTCCTGCGTAAATGGACATCCCATGTTGACACGGGTGGAGATTGGAATGCTGTTTACCAAATAGTGGTTCCTACAGCCTTTCGACAAAATGTGTTATCCTTTGCTCATGATCACCAGTGGTCTGGTCATTTAGGAATCACAAAGACTTATGATCGGGTCCTTCAACATTTCTTTTGGCCAGGTTTAAAACAAGATGTGGCTCAGTTCTGTCAGACATGCCACACATGTCAGATAACAGGAAAACCCAATCAGGTTATTCCTCCTGGTCCTCTTTGTCCAATACCTGGTGAACCATTCGAACATGTGGTGGTTGATTGTGTTGATTGTGTTGGACCGTTACCGAAGACAAAATCGGGTAACCAGTTTCTGTTCTGTGTATGGCAACAAGAACCCTGAGGCCATTCCTCTGCGAAGGATTACAACTCCGGTAGTGAGTAAAGCCTTAATTCAATTCTTCACGACATTTGGGTTACCTAAGGTGGTACAAGGTGATCAAGGTACCAATTTCCTCTCAAAGCTCTTCAAGCAGGTGTTAAAATCCTTGTCAATTATGCACCGTGTGGCAAGCGCATATCACCCAGAGTCTCAGGGTGCGCTTGAACGATGGCAATAGAAGTCTATGCTACGTAAATATTGTTTGGAATCTGAGAAAGATTGGGATGAGGGAGTTCCTCTAGTTGTGTTTGTTGCTCGTGAAACTGTACAGGAGTCCCTAGGGTTCAGCCAGGCTGAAATAGTGTTTGGTCACAGTGAGAGGAATAATGAAAGTCCTTAAAGAACAGTTTTCATCCCAAGAGTTGTGTGCGGGAGATGAGAATGTGTTGGACTACGTTAGTCGCTTTCCTGAGCGCTTACATCAAGCCTGTGCTCTCGCAAAGGAAGCTCTGTCTTCCTCACAGAGGAGTATGAAAACACACCTTGATAAACAGGCTGTTTCTTGTCCACTACAGCCAGGTGACCAAGTACTGGTGTTATTGCCTGTTCCAGGATCTTCACTGCCAGCTCGTTTCTCTGGTCCTTATTTCGTTGAAAAGAAATTATGTGAAATTGATTGAAATTGATTATGTGCTTCAAACTCCTGATAGAAAACGCCAATCTCGTGTGTGCCACATTAACATGTTGAAAGCATACCACACCTGACCCATCACCCAGTTAGATAGCTCAAAAACAGAGGCAGGTACTACTGTCTCTGCTATGCTCTGGATAAGAGCGTCTGCTAAATGACTTAAATGTAATGTAAATGATAGTGGACTGTCATATTAATGATGTTGATGGAGATGGATTAGAGTTGCGCAATACTCAACAGCAGTGCGTTAGATAGCCCAACTCAGAAATGCTGCTCTCTCTCTGGTTCATTTAACGGACGGACAGGCCGACGATATTGTGAGGCTACTACACAGTTTTCCATGTCTCTTTAATGACGTTCCTACTCGCACAAACGTGTTGGAACATGACATTAATGTTGGAAATGCTGCTACTATCAAGCAACACCCATATCGTGTCAACGCTTCTAAGAGGAAGATAATGAGGGACGAAGTGAGATGTTTGTTGGAGAATGACCTGGCTACGCCAAGTTCAAGCCCTTGGAGTTCTCCTTGCATTCTGGTTCCTAAACCTGCTGGTACATCCAGGTTATGTACGGATTATCGCAAGGTAAATTCAGTCACAATGCCAGATTCGTTCCCGTTACCCAGACTGGACGACTGTATCGACACTGTTGGTGCTGCTAATTATGTAACTAAGTTGGACCTCTAAAAAGGTTACTGGCAGGTTCCGTTAACCTCACGTGCTTCTGAGATTTCTGCCTTTGTGACCCCAGACAACTTCCTACAATACTCTGTCATGGCTTTTGGGATGCGGAATACACCAGCCACTTTCCAACGACTGGTTAACTCCGTATTAGCTGGCGTTCCCAATTGTAGTGACTATCTTGATGATCTAGTAATTTATTCGTCTGAGTGGTCAGACCATGTTAACTCTCTAAGGGTAGTATGTGAACGTTTGGCAGCTGCTTCTCTAGCCCTGTTGGTGCCAAGGTCTTGGCTATAACTGCATTCCCTGCACCTACCACCAGACGAGAGCTACGCCGCTTTTTAGGGATGGTTGGCTACTACCGTAGTTTCTGTAAAAATGTATCTGCGGTAGTTGCTCCATTGACCGATTTGCTCAGATCGTTTGAGTGGTCCCCTGATTGTAAGGTAGCTTTTGAATCTGCTAAAACACTCTTATATAGTACCCCTGTACTTGCTGCTCCGGATTTTGAACGACCGTTTAAACTTGAGGTAGATGCTAGTGCCAGAGGTGCTGGTGCTGTTCTACTGCAGCAGGACAAGAGTGGAGTGGATCATCCTGTTTGTTATTTTTCACGTAAATGTAACAAATGTCAGACAAACTATGCCACAATAGAACAAGAAGCTCTAGCTTTGTTGTTGGCTCTGCAATACTTTTAGGTATATATTGGTTCCAGTGCCCTACCAGTGAGTGTATATACTGACCATAACCCCTTAGTGTTTCTCCACCGGATGTACAACCAGAACCAGCGCCTTATGCATTGAGCGCTTATTGTACAGAATTATAATTTGGAGATCCGCCACAAAAAGGGTTCAGATAATGTATTAGCTGATGCTTTGTCTCGTGTGTAAAAATGATTTTTGTATGTAAGGTTGACTTTGTTTGTTGATCTTGTGGATTCATTGAAATGTGTGGGTGGGAGTGTTACGGATACCAGATACAGACACATACGCTCATCCTTAGTACACACACACACACACACACAGAGACACATACTAACACACACACACACACACAGAGACACATACTAACACACACACACACACAGTACTACTGTAAGCACATCCGTACACACCGGAAACACACTGGGAGAGGATGGAAGAATGTGATGAGAAAATTCCATTTATGGAAAACAGTTATGAAATAGCTCTTATGCTGATTTGTTTATTTCCTTAAATTCTACCATTCTTCTTGTAACAAAATTTTGATATTTTTTTATTCAATGAGAAAATATAAATGTTTTCCCCCATCTTATGACCAATAGAAACTTTTTCCCCCCATCTTATGACCAATAGAAATGTTTTCCCCCATCTTATGACCAATAGAAGCGTTTTCCCCCATCTTATGACCAATAGAAACGTTTCCCCCCATCTTATGACCAATAGAAATGTTTTCCCACATCTTATGACCAATAGAAACGTTTTCCCCCATCTTATGACCAATAGAAACGTTTTCCCCCATCTTATGACCAATAGAAACGTTTTCCCCCATCTTATGACCAATAGAAACGTTTCCCCCCATCTTATGACCAATAGAAACGTTTTCCCCCATCTTATGACCAATAGAAACGTTTTCCCCCATCTTATGACCAATAGAAACGTTTCCCCCATCTTATGACCAATAGAAACGTTTTCCCCATCTTATGACCAATAGAAACGTTTCCCCCCATCTTATGACCAATAGAAACGTTTTCCCCCATCTTATGACCAATAGAAACGTTTTCCCCCATCTTATGACCAATAGAAACGTTTTCCCCCATCTTATGACGACATGTTTCCCCTCATCTATTGTAGCAAACAGAGTGAAACAACAATGTAAAGTCCCTGAGAGTTTTTAGAGTATAGTCCCACTCCCTCTGGGAAGGAAACCCCCAGAGTGACCTGACCTCTAATCACGGCCAGCTAGCCAAGCCATGTACTCTCTTCCTCTCTTCCTGACTACCTCCAACTTCAAGATGGAGTGTTTGTGCGTGCGTGTCCGTGCGTGTGCAGGTTGTCTTCCTGACAAACTGGAGCTTTGAAGTCTCTTTACCTCCTGAACAGAGGTAGCAGCCAGCACAGACCACTGTAACCATAACACAACTAAAAACATGTTGTTCTGTCTCGCAACGAGACACAAAGTCAAGGAAGTGTCTTGTGGTGATGACAGGGAGGATGAAAAGCTTCCTTCAAGTTACGACAGTTGTAGATCATTTATTATTATTGGTGTATTTGTCCATGAGTTATCAAATTCAACCTGCTACATGTCACTTAGTCTTCTTGTGAAAAACTGTCATAGATGTATGTTTCACAAGTTTGGATGACACATTACAATATGCACGCTATCCTACTCTGCTCTGCTGTACTGCTCGGTGATGTCCAAACTTGTGAAACATGAGGAGACGGAAATTCATATCTATAATTATGTATTTCTGTGTCGTATATATCAGGGACCCATGATGTAATTCTCCAACCGTAATTCCGTTACCAGGTGTAAATCCACTTCACTTATTGATGTTTAAAAATAAAAAATGACATCTTTTAATCTTAATTCGGAGTAGATATTTAACAGCGTTTTTGGAGAATGTGGTCGCATAAAAAAATGGAGATAGATTTTAATGTACTACTGTTTGCACCTGCGCAATTCTTCTACTAAATTACTTTTTGTAAAATGTTCTGTGGAAATAATTGTTAAATATTTGTATGGTTTTGTTAAACTTTGAAATCGATGGCTTTTGTATGGCATACATTTTAATGTGAAATAAACTGAGTCAAAGCACAATTCTGTTACTGTGGAATTTCCCTTTAAGAACTCAAGTTTCTAACTAAAGGCCATGAGAGGACACAGTACTGTTGATACATAACATATCCCCTGCCGCAGTGCTTTGCCCTCTGGAAAACATGTCTAAAAGTAACTGCTTCTAACCGTTTCTGCATGACCCCCACCAGCCCTTTGATTCCCACCCACTGGCTCCTTCAGGCAGTTCTCTATGTGAGGGGATTATGTGAAATATCTGGCTATTTCATATAATAGCTGGGATCTGACACTTTAGCACAGCAGTCAACGAGTGCAGGGATGCGATTGGGATAACATAGAAAAGTAATTAAGTGGGATATTTGTATAGACGACGGTGGTAAAGCCTGATCACCAACAACAATGAGACAGCCTACAGGGAGGAGGTCAGAGACCTGGCAGTGTGGTGCCAGGACAACAACCTCTCCTTTAACGTCGGCAAGACAAAGGAGCTGATAGTGGACTACAGGAAACGAAGGACCGAACACGCCCCCATTCACATCGACGGGACTGTAGTGGAGCGGGTCGAGAGCTTGTTCACATCACTAAGGATCTATCATGGTCCACACAAACCAACAGTCAAGAGGGCACAGCAATGCTTCTTCCCCTTCAGGAGGCTAAAAAGATTTGGCGTGGGTCTTCAGATCCTCAAAAAGAACTACAGCTGCACCTGAGAGCATCTTGACTGGCTGCATCACACCTTGGTACGGCAACTGCTTGGCATCTGACCGCAAGGCACTACAGAGGGCAGTGTGTATGGCCCAGTACATCACTGGACCTCTATTCCAGGCGCTGTCAGACTCAAGCCATAGACTGTAGTCTCTGCTACCACACAGCATGCGGTACCAACGCAAGGCACTACAGAGGGCAGTGTGTATGGCCCAGTACATCACTGGACCACTATACCAGGCGGTGTCAGAGGAAGGCTCTAAAATTGTCAGACTCAAGCCATAGACTGCAGTCTCTGCTACCGCACAGCAAGCGGTACCAATGCAAGGCACTACAGAGGGCAGTGTGTATGGCCTAGTACATCACTGGACCTCTATTCCAGGCGCTGTCAGACTCAAGCCATAGACTGTAGTCTCTGCTACCGCACAGCAAGCGGTACCAACGCAAGGCACTACAGAGGGCAGTGTGTATGGCCCAGTACATCACTGGACCTCTATACCAGGCGCTGTCAGACTCAAGCCATAGACTGTAGTCTCTGCTACCGCACAGCAAGCGGTACCAACGCAAGGCACTACAGAGGGCAGTGTGTATGGCCCAGTACATCACTGGACCTCTATACCAGGCGGTGAGGAAGGCTCTAAAATTGTGAGACTCAAGCCATAGACTGCAGTCTCTGCTACCGCACAGCAAGCGGTACCAACGCAAGGTAAATCTGGAACCAACAGGAACCTGAACAGCTTCTACCCCCAAGCCATAAGGCTACTAAAGCTGTCAATCAAGGCAAAAGGAGGCTACTTTGAGGAATCTCAAATATAAAATATATTTTGATTTAACACTTTTTTTGGTTTCTACATCAAATCAAATTTTATTTGTCACATACACATGGTTAGCAGATGTTAATGCGAGTGTAGCGAAATGCTTGTGCTTCTAGTTCCGACATTGCAGTAGTAACCAACGAGTAATCTAACCTAACAATTTCACAACAGCTACCTTATACACACAAGTGTAAAGGGATGAAGAATATGTACATAAAGATATATGAATGAGTGATGGTACAGAACGGCATAGGCAAGATGCAGTAGATGGTATCGAGTACAGTATATACATATGAGATGAGTAATGTAGGGTATATAAACATTATATAAAGTGGCATTGTTTAAAGTGGCTAGTGATACATGTATTACATAAAGATGGCAAGATGAAGTAGGTGGTATAGAGTACAGTATATACATATGAGATGAGTAATGTAGGGTATGTAAACATTATATAAAGTGGCATTGTTTAAAGTGGCTAGTGATACATGTATTACATAAAGATGGCAAGATGCAGTAGGTGGTATAGAGTACAGTATATACATATGAGATGAGTAATGTATGGTATGTAAACATTATATTAAGTGGCATTGTTTAAAGTGGCTAGTGATACATTTTTACATGTAAGGCAGCAGCACACTAAATAGTGATGGCTGTTTAACAGTCTGATGGCCTTGAGATAGAAGCTGTTATTCAGTCTCTCGGTCCCTGCTTTGATGCACCTGTACTGACCTCTGGATGATAGCGGGGTGAACAGGCAGTGGCTCGGGTGGTTGTTGTCCTTGATGGTCTTTATGGCCTTCCTGTGACATCGGGTGGTGTAGGTGTCCTGGAGGGCAGGTAGTTTGCCCCCGGTGATGCATTGTGCAGACCTCACTACCCTCTGGAGAGCCTTACGGTTGTGGGCGGAGCAGTTACCGTACCAGGCGGTGATACAGCCCGACAGGATGCTCTCGATTGTGCATCTGTAAAAGTTTGAGTGCTTTTGGTGACAAGCCAAATTTCTTCAGCCTCCTGAGGTTGAAGAGGCGCTGCTGCGCCTTCTTCACCACGCTGTCTGTGTGGATGGACCAATTCAGTTTGTCCGTGATGTGTACATCGAGGAACTTAACTTTCTACCCTCTCCACTACTGTCACGTCGATGTGGATAGGGGGGTGCTCCCTCTGCTGTTTCCTGAAGTCCACGATCATCTCCTTTGTTTTGTTTTGTTGACGTTGAGTGTGAGTGTGAGGTTATTTTCCTGACACCACACTCCGAGGGCCCTCACCTCCTCCCTGTAGGCCTCGTCATTGTTGGTAATCAAGCCTACCACTGTAGTGTCGTCTGCAAACTTGATGGTTGAGTTGGAGGCGTGCATGGCCACACAGTCGTGGGTGAACCGGGAGTACAGGAGAGGGCTCAGAACGCACCCTTGTGGGGCCCCAGTGTTGAGGATCAGCAGGGTGGAGATGTTGTTACCTACCCTCACCACCTGGGGGTGGCCCGTCAGGAAGTCCAGTACCCAGTTGCACAGGGCGGGGTCGAGACCCAGGGTCTCGAGCTTGATGACGAGTTTGGAGGGTACTATGGTGTTAAATGCTGAGCTGTAGTCGATGAACAGCATTCTCACACATTCTCCTTTTGTCCAGATGGGTTAGGGCAGTGTGCAGTGTGGACCTATTGGGGCGGTAAACAAATTGGAGTGGGTCTAGGGTGTCAGGTAGGATGGAGGTGATATGGTCCTTGACTAGTCTCTCAAAGCACTTCATGATGACAGAAGTGAGTGCTACGGGCCTGTAGTCGTTTAGCTCAGTTACCTTAGCTTTCTTGGGAACAGGAACAATGGTGGCCCTCCAGCAGACTGGGATAAGGATTGATTGAATATGTCCGTAAACACACCAGCCAGCTGGTCTGAGCATGCTCTGAGGACGTGGCTGGGGATGCCGTCTGGGCCTGCAGCCTTGCGAGGGTTAACATGTTTAAATGTTTTACTCACGTCGGCTGCAGTGAAGGAGAGTCCGCAGGTTTTGGTAGCTGGCTGTGTCAGTGGCACTGTATTGTCCTCAAAGCGAGCAAAGAAATTGTTTAGTCTGTCTGGGAGCAAGACATGCTGGTCCGTGACGGGGCTGGTTTTCTTTTTGTAATCCATGATTGACTGTTGACCCTGTCACATACGTCTCGTGTCTGAGCCGTTGAATTGCGACTCTACTTTGTCTCTATACTGACGCTTAGCTTGTTTGATTGCCTTGCGGAGGGAATAGCTACACTGTTTGTATTCGTCATGTTTCCGGCCACCTTGCCCTGATTAAAAGCAGTGGTTCGCGCTTTCAGTTTCACGCGAATGCTGCCATCAATCCACGGTTTCTGGTTGGGGAATGTTTTAATAGTTACTGTGGGTACGACATTGCCAATTCACTTGCTAATGATTACACTTACATGATTCCATATGTGTTATTTCATAGTTATCTACAATGTGTCAAATAAAGAAAAACCCTGGAATGAGTAGATGTGTCCAAAATGTTGACTGGTACTGTACATACAGTATGTACCTCAATTACCTCGTACCCCTGCACACCCTGTACTGGTACCCCATGTATATAGCCAAGTTATCATTACTCATACTATGCAGCCTCTACTACACTACTCACAGACTGTAGTAGAGGTGGCATAGTATACAGTGCCCATGGAAAGTTTTCAGACCCCTTGACTTTTTCCACATCTTGCTACGTCACAGCCGAATACCAAGAGTGTGCAAATCTGTCATCAAGGCAAAGGATGGCTACTTTGAAGAATCTCCCATATAAAATATTTTGATTTGTTTAACACTTTTTTGGTTACTACATGATTCCATATGTGTTATTTCATTGTTGTGATGTCTTCACTATTATTCTACAATGTAGAAAATAGTAAAAATAAAGATTTAAAAAACTGAATGATTAGGTGTGTCAACTTTTGACTGGTACTGTATAAAAACAAGTTTTGGCTTTGTCATTATGGGGTATTGTGTGTAGATTGATTATGGAGAAAAATGACTTAAGCAATTTTAGAATAAGGCTGTAACATAACAAAATGTGGAAAAGGTCAATGGGTCTGAATACTTTCCAAATGCGCCGTATATAGATTAACAGAGAGTCTTGAGACATTCATGTCCCTATAGGTGGAATGATACCGTTAGAGAGTACAATATATAAAAGAGACAGGCATTCTCAGGAGAGATGTTGATTGGTTCAGTAATTAGCTGTAAGAGTATCATGGTAGAGTAGAGCATCATACCAAGAAGATACCAGCTGCAGTGTTTCTGGGACATGCCTATAATTCAGGGGCTGAGTCACTGGCTTACTGGTGCTCTTCCATACCGTCCCTAGGAGGGCTGAGTCACTGGCTTACTGGTGCTCTTCCATACTGTCCCTAGGAGGGCAGAGTCACTGGCGTACTGGTGCTCTTCCATACCGTCCCTAGGAGGGGTGAGTCACTGGCTTACTGGTGCTCTTCCATACTGTCCCTAGGAGGGCTGAGTCACTGGCTTACTGGTGCTCTTCCATACTGTCCCTAGGAGGGCTGAGTCACTGGCTTACTGGTGCTCTTCCATACTGTCCCTAGGAGGGCTGAGTCACTGGCTTACTGGTGCTCTTCCATACTGTCCCTAGGAGGGCTGAGTCACTGGCTTACTGGTGCTCTTCCATACTGTCCCTAGGAGGGCTGAGTCACTGGCTTACTGGTGCTCTTCCATACCGTCCCTAGGAGGGCTGAGTCACTGGCTTACTGGTGCTCTTCCATACCGTCCCTAGGAGGGCTGAGTCACTGGCTTACTGGTGCTCTTCCATACTGTCCCTAGGAGGGCTGAGTCACTGGCTTACTGGTGCTCTTCCATACTGTCCCTAGGAGGGCTGAGTCACTGGCTTACTGGTGCTCTTCCATACCGTCCCTAGGAGGGCTGAGTCACTGGCTTACTGGTGCTCTTCCATACTGTCCCTAGGAGGGCTGAGTCACTGGCTTACTGGTGCTCTTCCATACTGTCCCTAGGAGGGCTGAGTCACTGGCTTACTGGTGCTCTTCCATACTGTCCCTAGGAGGGCTGAGTCACTGGCTTACTGGTGCTCTTCCATACTGTCCCTAGGAGGGCTGGGTCACTGGCTTACTGGTGCCCTTCCATACTGTCCCTAGGAGGGCTGAGTCACTGGCTTACTGGTGCTCTTCCATACCGTCCCTAGGAGGGCTGAGTCACTGGCTTACTGGTGCTCTTCCATACCGTCCCTAGGAGGGCTGAGTCACTGGCTTACTGGTGCTCTTCCATACCGTCCCTAGGAGGGCTGAGTCACTGGCTTACTGGTGCTCTTCCATACTGTCCCTAGGAGGGCTGGATCACTGGCTTACTGGTGCTCTTCCATACTGTCCCTAGGAGGGCTGAGTCACTGGCTTACTGGTGCTCTTCCATACTGTCCCTATGAGGGCTGAGTCACTGGCTTACTGGTGCTCTTCCATACTGTCCCTAGGAGGGCTGAGTCACTGGCTTACTGGTGCTCTTCCATACTGTCCCTAGGAGGGCTGAGTCACTGGCTTACTGGTGCTCTTCCATACTGTCCCTAGGAGGGCTGAGTCACTGGCTTACTGGTGCTCTTCCATACCGTCCCTAGGAGGGCTGAGTCACTGGCTTACTGGTGCTCTTCCATACCGTCCCTAGGAGGGCTGAGTCACTGGCTTACTGGTGCTCTTCCATACCGTCCCTAGGAGGGCTGAGTCACTGGCTTACTGGTGCTCTTCCATACCGTCCCTAGGAGGGCTGAGTCACTGGCTTACTGGTGCTCTTCCATACCGTCCCTAGGAGGGCTGAGTCACTGGCTTACTGGTGCTCTTCCATTCCGTCCCTAGGAGGGCTGAGTCACTGGCTTACTGGTGCTCTTCCATACCGTCCCTAGGAGGGGTGAGTCACTGGCTTACTGGTGCTCTTCCATACTGTCCCTAGGAGGGCTGAGTCACTGGCTTACTGGTGCTCTTCCATACCGTCCCTAGGAGGGCTGAGGCACTGGCTTACTGGTGCTCTTCCATACCGTCCCTAGGAGGGCTGAGGCACTGGCTTACTGGTGCTCTTCCATACCGTCCCTAGGAGGGCTGAGTCACTGGCTTACTGGTGCTCTTCCATACCGTCCCTAGGAGGGCTGAGTCACTGGCTTACTGGTGCTCTTCCATACTGTCCCTAGGAGGGCTGAGTCACTGGCTTACTGGTGCTCTTCCATACCGTCCCTAGGAGGGCTGAGTCACTGGCTTACTGGTGCTCTTCCATACTGTCCCTAGGAGGGCTGAGTCACTGGCTTACTGGTGCTCTTCCATACTGTCCCTAGGAGGGCTGAGTCACTGGCTTACTGGTGCTCTTCCATACCGTCCCTAGGAGGGCTGAGTCACTGGCTTACTGGTGCTCTTCCATACCGTCCCTAGGAGGGGTGAGTCACTGGCTTACTGGTGCTCTTCCATGCCGTCCCTAGAAGGGGTGCGTCACTTGAGTGGGTTGAGTCACTGACGTGATCTTCCTGTCCGGGTTGGTGCCCCCCCTTGGGTTGGGCCGTGGCGGAGATCTTTGTGGGGCTATACTCGGCCTTGTCTCAGGATGGTAAGTTGGTGGTTGAAGATATCCCTCTAGTGGTGTGGGGGCTGTGCTTTGGCAAAGTGGGTGGGCTTATATCCTGCCTGTTTGGCCCTGTCCAGGGGTATCATCGGAAGGGGCCACGGTGTGTCCTGACCACTCCTGTCTCAGCCTCCAGTATTTATGCTGCAGTAGTTTGTGTCGGGGGGGCTAGGGTCAGTTTGTTATATCTGGAGTACTCCTGTCTTATCTGATGTCCTGTGTGAATTTAAGTATGCTCTCTCTAATTCTCTCTCTCTTTTTTTCTATCGGAGGACCTGAGCCCTAGGACCATGCCTCAGGACTACCTGGCATCCTTGCTGTCCCCAGTCCACCTGGCCGTGCTGCTGCTCCAGTTTCAACTGTTCTGCCCGCAGCTATGGAACCCTGACCTGTTCACCGGACATGCTACCTGTCCCAGACCTGCTGTTTTCAACTCTCTAGCGACAACAGGAGCGGTAGAGATACTCTTAATGATCGGCTATGAAAAGCCAACTGACATTTACTCCTGAGGTGCTGACTTGTTGCACCCTCGACAACTACTGTGATTATTATTATTTGACCATGCTGGTCATTTACGAACATTTGAACATCTGGTTCCTCTCTAGGTTTCTTCCTAGATTTTGGCCTTTCTAGGGAGTTTTTCCTAGCCACCGTGCTTCTACACCTGCATTGCTTGCTGTTTGGGGTTTTAGGCTGGGTTTCTGTACAGCACTTTGAGACAGCTGATGTAAGAAGGGCTATAGAAATACATTTGATGTTACTGTAAAGTCCACACACAGACGCTAAACTCAGGCTGGGTGTGGTGTGGTGAGGTTGATCATATAAGTGGGAAACACTGGACAAACACATTTGTAGAGGTTTAACAGGACTTACTGACATGGTCAGCACAAGCCATATTGGCTCAGAAACAATGCTTTGATTCATGGTGGGATGAAGAGAATTTGTATTTATTTTTGGGGGGGATTCTTAAATTGGTTGGTTTGGAGAGATGTGGTTTGAGGACAGTTTGTTTTGAAAGAATGATAAGGAAAGTTGCTTTCAGATGTAAGAATAAGATATCATTTGTATAACCACTTCCCACAGCTCTGCTATTGACACTGCTATGTAGAGAAATACTCCAATGGTGGTGAGACGTTGTCACAATAACTTATTATCATTCAAGTGTGTTAAAGTCATTATAAATATATATTATAAACCATAATGAAGGCATATAGCCCACTATCTCATCATTGACATTACAGGGATTATTGTGCTCTACTTTCCATCACCTGATGTATACTATTTTCTGGAATCCAAGGCTTTCCATTCCAATATAAACAGTGCATCATCTTCTTAGTCTCTTGATTTAGGATGACAGACACACCTGACACTTAAACTGTGTCGCTGAATGTGTAACGTGTGTTTTGATTGTGTAGGCTACACAGCATCACAAAGCCCCAGCGCAACTCAAGCCTGCAAGATGGGTCATGTGAAGATGGTGAGCAGAGCAATAGAGGAGATGGGGTGCTTCTATTTTACGATCTCACGGGTGTGGGAGTTGTAGGGGAATTCAGAAAATGTTGTTGTTGGAATCTGTCAGCGAATGATCTGAAAGCGACTGTGCATAAATGTTCAATTAAAAAAAAGGGAATTCCATAACGAGAATTTGGGCCATATACGTGTCATTAAAGCTTTGATAATAAAAGTGAAATGTTACTCTGAAAACGAGCCAATTCTTGCACAAAGGCACTAGACTTCAGTAAATTAGCCCAAAGCCTCGAGCTGACTTTTTGAACACAAAAGAACCGCAGGAGCGAGAGGGGGAGAAACAGAAAGCAGATGGGGGTGGGACAGGATGGGTCTTCCAATTTAGAATACCGGTATCAGCAACTATATCATTACAGCGGAATAAAGGAAAAGTGGGATAGTTTTGTTCACTATTATGACATATTTCTTTCCACAAGGACACACGAGACTATATAAACAGATCCACTGTCTTACTGTAGACCACAGTGCACTAGGCTGAGAAATATGTATTGTCTTGATTAACCATTTGTGTTAGATAAATTGTATTGTTTTCCCTGTGTTACTGATGTTAGAAACCTGTTTGGGGGTACCCAAACAACTGATCCATAAGGTAAAAGGAATATCTTAATTTAAAAAATAAGTGTTGCTTGTGTGAGCTGTTTCACCTAATCAAAATAAACTTTAGGCCACTAATTGAAAGGAAAAAGTCACACATCCTCTTAAAGCCTACCATATGGTAGGTAATATGTTCTGTACTCATGATAAATGGTCTACACTGTATCACGTCAGCATGACAGATCAGTAGGTAGCCTCGTGTGTTTGTATGCTAATTGTGCGCTTTTGAAGTTTGATATGGCCCCACTGTGACAGTCTGGAACACAGGAAACCAAACCCAGAAGCCATTCCAATTCAAACATGTATCTGAGGCAACAGTCACTTACCAAAACTAAAGCAAATCTCTCCTCCAACTCCGACTGGTCAGGAATGGGCACTTTCAACGGCATTATATGATGCTTCATATTGTCCGACTGTCCATCCACACTCTCAATATTCCCCATGGTTAAAAATAAGTTAGTAAATCAAATAAATTAAGTTCCTTCTTACGACGTTATTCCAGAGTTTTTCCAACAGTGGGTAGTTCCCCCTGTTCCTCCAAAATGCGTTATTCCAAATCACAACCACTTCTGTTTCAAACGTTTCAGTTTAAATCAAAAGTTTACACCACACCAGTTTCATTCTGTCTCATTAAAAATAACTACTACTTTTGCATTTGTAAAGAACACTAATATGTAATTTACTCTAAACGGAACCTAATCTCAACAGTAACAATGAGGATAGAATTGTTTTCTGTTCCAAAGAATGGTCTCCGATTTATCCGGCCAATCCATTTCCATTTCTTTCTGTGAATTCTTCTTTCAATAATAATCCAACCAAAAGCAAGGCTACTTAGTTGCTGAGCTGAATTTTCTTGGCTACGATGCCTTTCCATTCATTATCGTTGTGTGATCCTGACTGGAAGACTCTTCGATGTTGCTTCCACTCAGAAGGCAGAGTTTCTGCCATTGCCCCGCCTCTGTCTTCAAAGGAAAGCCCTCTCTTATTGATCCGTTGGCTTTTCAATCACGTTCTCTCTCTCTCTCTCTGCTACTCACTCACATCTGTTATAGTTGAGAAAGGCCCTATGGGTAGATTTGGTATCAGCACTTTATTGCCACCTGGTGGTTAGACAATGGTAGTTCATTAATCATGACTACAGCGCCAACAATATGCATACATCACATACACAATGTATTTATCGCTTGACAGTAAGTCTTCAGTGTAGTCTACAAGGGGTATACAATATTTCCGCTAATCTTATGAGATATTTCTTGTGTTACAAATGGCACCCTATTCCCATAGCGCTCTGGTCAATAGTAGTGCTGTATATGGGTATATGGGGAATAGGGTGTCATTTGGTACGAATGCTATGTCTGTCAGAAGAGGTGAGTAACAGGACGAGGGAAGATTGGGATCATCTTGATTTATCAGAAGATTAAAAAAGTTGACATATGTTTTGTTTTTGTCGCCCAGCATAAAGAAGACCAACAGACTGGGATTTTGAAAGTGCAAACGTTTAATGAAAGTGCGACGACACAGACGTGGCGATTGTTACGCATGTGTGAAAGCGCAGGAGCTGTTCTCACTATACTACTTTTTTATTTTTAGTTGCCAACAAACATTTTCAAGTATTTGAATACATGTTTCAAGCCTTGGCAGTGAGATGACAGTGGGGGATGAACATTTCCTTGCCACAAAATTAGCTCACTTCTTTCAGAGCAGGACTCACAAATGAAGTCCAGTCCTGGACTAAACAGCACTCTCCATTACATCTCCATTGAGCATGCTTCTTAGTCCAGGACTGGACTTAATATGTGTCTAGGAAACTGGCCCTTTGGGTGTATTTTGTCTAAGACTTTGTGTTTTGTAACACACAACTTGTAACATGACTGATTGACTGACTTATTGCAGAACTCAGGCCACTACTGGCACAACAAACACATACAAATACATTCAATCACACACAAACATACTGTATATGACACAATGCTGTCTTGGATTGTGAACATACACATTCATGATATAGCTACATATTTAACTTCTACACATATAATGTTATTTATCAAATAAAAGCACAGTGATTCAGACTGTCCATTACTGTACAGCTAGAGTGTGTTTTCAGTGGAAATGTGACGTCTGGGTCATTCCCTAACACATTTCCTGAATTATAAAATCAGCTTTTAAATCAATCTGATAAAACATACTAAACGTCTTTATTTGGAACAGAATGAACACAATCAGTAGATCATAAACATTCTCAATCTTCTCAAAAATGACCCAGTGTTGGAATATATAAGGCAAAATTAGAAACAGAAAAACAGTGTAACAAAAGGATTGATGAAATAAAAGTGTAAACATCCATGATGGCCCATAAACGCAGCACCTTCATCATCATATCTACTGGCACCCGTTACTCAGTATGTTGGGCCTTGGTCTCAATTAACACTCAAACACTTATCTCAAGATGGTTGACATAGTTTTGCAATAAAACAAATGAAACAATGCAACAAATTAAGAAAGTAAGAAAGTACCCTCTGAGAACAATTACTTTTGTAGTAAATAAGAACTGAAGTGATGAGAGAAACTCAAAACACCTGAAGGTTTCAAATGTTCACTATTTTTTTCTGCATTTTCTGAACTATGGGGTTGATAAAATACTTTGTGCTTTTCAAGATAGATTCCTTTAGGAGCGACATAGTTGCCTTCATATCAAATATCTACTCAGACAAAAGATTCTAAAGAACACTTTTTCAGACTGGAATTAGGAATTCTAGAATTAGGAATTCTTTCTTACAGAGCCTACGTAAGAGGAACCAAATCTATCATTTGTAATTATTCAATTTACAGATACATTGTGATATTGTTGGGATGATAGGAAATATAAGCACTTCAGTGGTGGTCCTATTGCGCATTAGTTGAATAAAAATATTAAATAAACCATACAGAAGAAGCAACAGTAAAAGTAACATTGCACTGCAGGAAAGTGAGGCCATCCTCTCATCTAATTGGTCTCCTCTACTAAATCGTACCTGAGAAAGTAGGAGATCTTATCAATCAAAGTAATGTGGAATGAATATGAACAAATGTAGAAGAGGTAACACATGGGAATGCACTTACCATTGTGTGTCGCTATTCTGCAGGTCTATCTGGTCAAGATCTAGCTGTAACTAAACAGAATGACAAAAACAGTTCACCCCACTTGGAGAAGTCCATATTACATTAGAACGACTAAATGGGATAAATAATTAGAGAAAATACAGTACCAGTCAAAAGTTGGGACACGCCTACTCATTCCAGGTTTACATTTTTACCATTTTCTACATTGTAGAATAATAGTGAAGACATCAAAACTATGCAATAGCACACATGGAATAATGTAGTAGCCAAAATAAGTGTTAAACAAATCAAAATACATTACATTACATTTAACATTACATTTAAGTCATTTAGCAGACGCTCTTATCCAGAGCGACTTAAATACATTGTATATTTGAGATTATTCAAAGTGGCAACCCTTTGCCTTGTTGACAGATTTGCACACTCTGGAATGCATTTCAATTAACAATTATGCCTTGTTAAAATTTCATTTGTGGAATTTCTTTCCTTCTTAATGTGTATGAACCAATCAGTTGTGCTGTGACAAGGTAGAGGTGGTATACAGAAGATAGCCCTATTTGGTAAAAGACCAAGTCCATATTATGGCAAGAACAGTTCAAATAAGCAAAGAGAAACTACAGTCCACCATTACTTTAAGACATGAAGGTCAGTCAATGAAACTGGCTCTCTCATGAGGACCATTACAGGAAAGGAGACCTAGAGTTATCTCTGCTGCAGAGGATACGTTCATTAGAGTTACCAGCCTCAGATTGCAGCCCAAATAAATGCTCCACAGAGTTCAAGTAACAGACACATCTCAACACCAACTGTTCAGAGGAGACTGTGTGAATCAGGCCTTCATGGTTGAATTGCTGCAAATAAACCACTACTAAAGGACACCAATAAGAAGAAGAGACTTGCTTGGGCCAAGAAACATGAGCAATGGACATTACACTGGTGGAAATCTGTTCTTTGGTCTGATGAGTCCAAATTTGAGATTTTTGGTTCCAACCGCAGTGTCTGTGTAAGATGCAGAGTAGGTGAACGGATGATCTCCGCATGTGTTGCTCCCACAGTGAAGCATGGAGGAGGAGGTATGATGGTGTGGGGGTGCTTTGCTAGTGGCATTGTTAGTGATATATTTAGAATTCAAAAGTACACTTAACCAGCATGGTAACCACAGCATTCTGCAGCGATACTCCATTCCATCTGGTTTGCGCTTAGTGGAACTATCATTTATTTTTCAACAGGACAATGATCCAACACACCTCCAGGCTGTGTAAGGGCTATTTGACCAATAAGGAGAGTGATGGGGTTCTGCATCAGATGACCTGGCCTCCACAATCACCCAACCTCAACCCAATTGAGATGGTTTGGGATGAGTTGAACCGCAGAGTGAAGGAAAAGCAGCTAACAAGTGCTCAGCATATGTGGGAACTCCTTCAAGACTGTTGGAAAAGCATTCCAGGTGAAGCTGGTTGAGATAATGCCAAGAGTGTGCAAAGCTGTCATCAAGGCAACGGGTGGTTACTTTGAAGATTCTAAAATATATAATGTAACACTTTTTTGGTTACTACATGATTCCATATGTGTTATTTCGTAGTTTTGATGTCTTCACTAATATTGTACAATGTAGAAAAACCCTTGAATGAGTAGGTGTGTCTAAACTTTTGATTGGTACTGTATATTTAAGGATTTTACACAAATAATACCTTTCCAATGAGCTCTCTCTCCCTGCTCATGAAGGATATGTTGTTTTTGACAGTCAGGTCAAGTCTTCTCTGCATGCACTCCTCCAGAGTGAAGTCAAAGTCAAACCTGCACAAAATAATAAGACATACAATGCAGGATACGAATAAATGACATGACCAGTATTACATAACTATTAGACAGTATTATTACATATAACTATTACACATAGTATTATTACACATAACTATTACACATAGTATTATTACATATAACTATTACACATAGTATTATTACATATAACTATTACACATAGTATTATTACATATAACTATTACATAGTATTATTACATATAACTATTACATAGTATTATTACATATAACTATTACATAGTATTATTACATATAACTATTACACATAGTATTATTACATATAACTATTACACATAGTATTATTACATATAACTATTACATAGTATTATTACACATAACTATTACATAGTATTATTACACATAACTATTAGACATATTATTAGTACATATAACTATTACACATAGTATTATTACATACAACTATTACCCATAGAATTACTATTACCCATAGTATTATTACACACCACTATTACACACCTCTTACACATAGTATTATTGCACATTACTATTACCCATAGTATTACACAACTAGTTCCCATAGTATTACTATACATAACTACTACACATAGTATTACTATACATAACTACTACATATAGTATGACTATACATAACTACTACACATAGTATGATTATACATAACTACTACACATAGAATGACTATATATAACTACTACACATAGTATTATCACATTTTACATTTACATTTTAGTCATCTAGAGACGCTCTTATCCAGAGTGTCTTACAGTTAGTGCATTCGTCTTAAGATAGCTAGGTGGGACAAGCACATATCACAGTCATAGTAAGTACCCTTTTCCTCAATAAAGTAGCTATGAGCAAAGTCAGAGCTAGTAATAACACATAACTAACTACTGTATAGCTGATAGTTTGATACATAGGGCTAGGACTTTAGAGATACAAAAAGCTAGCAAACAGTATCAGATATTAATATTACACAAAACTAACTATGGTATAACTAGGGCCCAGAGTTACATGGTCTGGAAAACCTCCTGTCCCTACACATTCCCTCTCTCTAGTCTCCTGGTGTCTCCTCCTGTCTCTAATCTCCTGTCCCTACACATTCCCTCTCTCTAGTCTCCTGGTGTCT
This sequence comes from Oncorhynchus nerka, assembly GCF_034236695.1. Taxonomy (NCBI): domain Eukaryota; kingdom Metazoa; phylum Chordata; class Actinopteri; order Salmoniformes; family Salmonidae; genus Oncorhynchus; species Oncorhynchus nerka. Next base: position 80,721,683 of record NC_088402.1, read on the forward strand.
CCTCCTGTCTCTAATCTCCTGTCCCTACACATTCCCTCTCTCTAGTCTCCTGGTGTCTCCTCCTGTCTCTAATCTCCTGTCCCTACACATTCCCTCTCTCTAGTCTCAACTCCCATCTCACCTCTCGTTAAACTCAGGGTTGAGGTCTCTCTTCTTGGTGATGGTCTTTCTCTTGGTGGTCCTGTTCTTGTCCGGCAGAAGGATAAAGGAGACATATGGGTCGGAGCTGTCCTTAGCAGACACACAAGCTGGCAGGCCCCTAGAGGTAAACAGAGAACTGGATGACATACTGTGTCATACACTGGGTACAGGAACCACAATGATCACATACTGGAAGTAGACAAACAATAGCCCATTGAAACAGTCCTATGGGGCTAACTTTTTTCTCTTTCTTTTTTAAGAATATTTATGTATTCATTCAAATACAATCTAACAATGGGTTCACAATCCCAAATATTCTGAATGCATTTACATTACATTAAAAAACAATACAACATGAATGAGCAAATATGTACAGTACCAGTCAAAGGTTTGGACACACCTACTCATTCAAGGGTTTTTCTTAATTTTTTACTATTTTCCACATTGTAGAATAATAGTGAAGACATCAAACTATGAAATAACACATGGAATCATGTAGTAACCAAAAAAGTGTTAAATAAGTCAAAATATATTTTATATTTAAGATTCTTCAAAGTAGCCACCCTTTGCCTTGATGACAGCTTTGCACAGTCTTGGCAATCTCTCAACCAGCTTCAGAGATGTACTTTGAAGAATCTCCAATATAAAATATATTTAGATTTTTTTTAAACACTTTTTTGTTTACTACATGATTCCATGTGAGTAATTTCATATTTATGTTGTCTTCACTGTTATTCTACAATTTAGAAAATAGTAAAAAATAACATTTAAAAAAACCCTGGAATGAGTAGGTCTGTCCAAACTTTTGACTGGTACTGTATATGATTTATAGAGGCTATAGGGCTATATGGCAAAGTACTGTAAACCACCAGCCGATCCAGTGCATTGTGGGTATTGTAGTTTAGGACAGACCTGCAGGAGAGGACGGTGATGTACAGCCTGTTCTCCTCTGTTGAGTAGCCAATTTGCAGCTTCACCTGACCAGGGCTCTGACCACCTCTGAGAGAGGAGACACAGGTAGACAGGGGGAGAATCTCAATTGGTTTTACTCGACTCCTCCGTCATCTCCTCGCCTCCTTTTGAAAAAGTTCAGAGGTAATCAAGGGGAGGGGACGAGGAGAGGAAATGTGGAAACAAATGTGCTTATATAAAATGAGACGCTCCTTCTCCACTAGCGTGTCATCAGGCAAATGACGTTTACAGAGTAGGAATCCAAAAATACATATGAAAAGTGATAAAAAGAAACGTAGCTAGTTGTGTAAGTCGCTCTGGATAAGAGCGTCTGCTAAATGACTTAAATGTAAAATGTAAATGTGCTAGACATTTTATAGATCAAATATAGTAGCGTATTTTTTTTCAAATATGTGCATGCTTTTCTACTCTGAGAAAACAACAGCTGATTCGAAGGGGGTGTGGCAGATTG